>NC_091282.1:582150438-582332938 GCF_032444005.1 Ranitomeya imitator
CCCCCCCCTCAAGTGACACCATTTTAGAAATTATAACCCTTTAGGAATTTATTTACAGGTGTAGTGACTATTTTGACTTCATGAGTATATTCCAGAAACAAGCAGCAATGAATGGCGAGTGAAAATTGTAAACTGCCGTTGTAGTGACCAGTACATTTAACTTCCCCCACCCCCCCACCCCCAACTTACAGTGGGGGAAATAAGTATTTGATTCCTTGCTGATTTTGTAAGTTTGTCACTGACAAAGATATCAATAGTCTATAATATTAAGGGTGTGTGCAACCTTCCCGAGGAAGGAGAGACTGTGGGAGTGTGCTCGGGGGAACAGGAATGTGATGCCCCCTAGCACCCTCTTAAGCGGGGAGGTGTGAGGGACAAGGGAGAATCCATTTTGGATTTTAAGTTGGGCAGCACGGTGGCGCAGTGGGATTTTAAGTTGGGCAGCACGGTGGCGCAGTGGTTAGCACTACAGCCTCGCAGCGCTGGGGTCCTGGGTTCTAACCCCACCCAGGACAACATCTGCAAAGAGTTTGTATGTTCTCTCCGTGTTCGCGTGGGTTTCCTCCGGGCACTCCGGTTTCCTCCCACATTCCAAAGACATACTGATAGGAATTCAAGATTGTGAGCCCAATCGGGGACAGTGATGATAATGTGTGCAAACTGTAAAGCGCTGCGGAATATGTTAGCGCTATATAAAAATAAAGATTATTATTATTATTATTTAAGTTCAGGACATCTTTCTTCCACTCCTGAAATGTGCCCCCACCCTTGGGATTCCACAGGCTCATTGTTTTCTTTTAATTAAATGAGCTAGGACAAGTTCTTTTGAAGCAGTTAACACAAGGATGCAAACTCTTCTGCAGATATAGAAACCTGAACCTCTTTGTGTGACCAAGCACATGGAACAGCAAGGCTCTGAGGTATTGAATATGGAAAATGACCTATAATAACAGAATGCAATATCTCCAAGATGAGCCACGCACATATTCCAAATTGGCGTTCATTTCCCCACGTGCACATATTAGCTAGCCACCTGTAGCACTCTGGATTATGGAGTTATAAAGCATAGCTAGCAATAACACAGGTCTGCAAAAAATTTTTTCTCAAGAGCTGTGTTGGTTATTCCACGTAATCTTTATGTTTTTAAGTTTCCTTGAGGTGTACAGAATAACCTACAGGGATGGAAGCATAAAAACCGCCATTGTGGAGTAAAACGGCTTTGAGACTTCTTTTTGAAGAATCTATAAAAAGACGCCATTGCGCTGAATCATATTGGATTTTGAATTGACCCATCAAACCTTAGACATCCATGCAATAAACCAAATTATCTTCCTGGGCAAAGTAAGGAACGAATTCGTTTCCACGATGTCTGAACCATGAAAAACAAACATCATATGGATGAATGACCTCGGGGAGATCAAAACATCCAACACCGCGGACACACCATCACGTGTTTCTCAACGCAGTGATCCAGAACACTGCCCCCATCCCTTATGGGAAATATGCAAATGCATGTAGAAAAGCCGCGGAGACACCATCACGTGTTTCTCAATGCAAGCAATAGCTAGCCAGGTCTTTCACCGGGAAGGAACAACCACAGGAAGGGCAGCATCCATAAAGGAAAACCACCTATGCCAAAACATGGTATCCATCCACAGATAGCTGTTTCGGGGTATTTGCCCCTCATCAGTGTGGAGTAGGAAACTAGCTATTAGGAGCAGTGCCTAGTAGAAAGGACTATAAACATAAGGATGAATGACCTCGGGGAGATCAAAACATCCAACACCGCGGAGACACCATCATGTGTTTCTCAACGCAGGGAGATCCACACACCAAGATCTCACATGGCCATATTGACAGAAAAAAAAAATTATGGCTCTGGGACGAAGATGTGAAGCAAAACAGAAATACCCCTGGTCCTTAAGGGGTTAAGCGGAATCCACATATCGGATTTATCTTCCAAAAATCTGTGAACCCAGCCCAACATGTTGTATTCTTAAGTTGGAGTGGTGGGGTGGTTACCTCTTCAGTGCCCTTTTCTCCACTTGATCTGGATCCATCAACCTTTTCTTGTTTCACAGCTACTAGAAAATTGGCGCTGTGTGATTTGGCCACCGAATGCCTGGAACATAAAAAAAAAAAATTACAGTTGTAACACTTGAAGTTGTAGTATATGGCAATTTCCAAGCATAAGAGCACAAGTATTGGGGAAGGGAAGGGGGAAACAAACAAAAAAAAACAAAATGACTTTTTAACAATTGGCTGTAGCGTTTAATACCTTCTCAGCACTGACAGTTTTGATCTTCCTGACAGCGCCTCATTGTTCAAATTGTACTTTATAAGTGGTGAATTTTGGTTGACAAGATTTACCTTTATGTATAAAATTGCTCTTTTTTCAGTAGATTTCAGCTATTTTTAAACTTAGTTTTTATGCCCTTAAAAGCGATAAACATACAAAGCAGTCATGCCACACAGTAGGTAACAACATGTAAAGTCATAAGAACAATGTTTGACAGATAGCTGTTTATAGTTATAGGATCTTACACAAGAATATATCTTATCATACTACGCCCCAATCACTCTTTTTACTAACCTACTTAACCTGGCAACAGAACACGCTCAAGGCACCACAATATTTTGCAGCGACTCCAATTGTATGATTAAATTAAAACTGGACAGGTCCTCTAATACCAGACAAATAGCTTCCCAACACCTCCTCATCCTTTTGTCTCCTTCCATAAACCATTCTCTCTCTACCAATGGGTTGATGTCTGGAGAGAAATGCATTGAAGAGTTAGAGATTATACTTCTTTCTCCCCACGCTACTCTGTGTTCACTGGGATTGATCATATATTTGTCCACCCAACATTGCTTCTATTTCCATTCTACCCACTCCATGGCTGGACTATTTTACTATCCCTCTAGCCTGCACTTCACTACACCCACACCCATGGTTTTTCAATTGGACTCTTAATGACTTTACGGTCCTACCCAGAAATCTTCCTTAGACTGGTAATTAGTTAATTGAATACTTGTCCTTGACCCAACAATCCACGTTTTCGCCAATTTCTCTTTGGGAGGACAATAAAGTGGTCCTGAGGGGAGTTTGCATTCAGGAAGCTGCTAATAAAAAAAAAAAAAGACCGGTTGGCCAGGACTGCAGATCTGGAAAGTACGGCAATATTTATTCAGTTCCAGGTGAAAAAGCCTCATCAACCTACAGACCTTGTCCACGCGTTCTGTGAGAACCAAGTCTAGCTCAGAAAAAGCAGTTTTACGCTAATCCCAACAGTGCGTCTGTACTTTAAATAAAAATTACTCCCACCTTCCCAGAACATAAAATGCCTTCCTTCACCCAGAGCGCCAATCTGTTTATGTACGGAATCTGGTATAACGGCTAAGCAACAACGTATTGCCCATTAATTTATACGACATCTTACTAAACTATATGATGACCCCCTCTGTCTATGATCGGCAAAAGATTGAATATGCACAATTCCACCACCTTGTTAAATCTCCTAAGCAAAAACAATCTCTCCCACATTAGTTGAAGCTGCCATTCAGCAGTTTAAAGGGAAGATGTCACCAAGAATAACTTTATTGGGGAGGGGACAGTGACCATACCAAGAGATGCTTTACACTCAAACACACACTCACACGCGTAATTGTTCTGACAAGAGCGGGCAGTAGAGAGCGGTTTGTGACAAAAACAACAGTAGATGGATCTGTGCACCCCCTGGCTGTGATCTTTGACAGTGGGCATACACTGGGCCCAGCCACACTGACTAGCTTCAGTATCCATGATCCCTAAACTAAACAGTCCAACTCGTGTGATTAAATTTTAGATTGATTTCTCAGAGGCCTGGGTCACACTTGCGAGAGCAATGCGAGAAAACTCGCACGCGTTTCTCACGTCAATACCCGGGCACTGCTGCTGGCACTCGGAAACGGAGTGTTCAGCTACATAGAAATACATGCAGCCGCACACTCCAGTCCTGAGTGCTGGTGGCACTGCCAGGTATTGATGCGCGAGACTCGTTTGAGTTTTCTCACATTGTACATGCAAGTGTGACCCAGCCTAACATAATCTTAAGTTTAGAGAAAATCATAGCCCAACACCTCAACACAGGCTTGGGTGATCTATTTCACACAGATCAAGATAGTTACTTTTAAACACGGAGATTGGCCTCAGACAATATTCGTAGAGTCACCCATCTCCAGGCCCGGATTGCTAATCTGCCCAGCCGGGCTAGCGGCTCTGTAATAAAAGGTGGGCCACCGCCGACCTTTTAATTGGGGGTGAGGAACATCCGGCCCACATGCGGCCCGGTCCCCAGAGTCCGCAATGCTCCAGTGGCAACCCTATCCTGCCATCTTCTTTCCATTTTACCCTCAAGTGCACACAGAGTTCATTACAGAATGCTGCATGCACATGAATGACGACATCATCGGGGTGGGCGGGGTTAGCACCCAATGCTCTCCCATCCTCCTGTGCCGGAAGAGGAGCTGCTGCCAGAGAGTCCAGAGCAATCTTTGTGCCGTCAGCTGAGCTCAGTGCCTGTCTGCAGGTGATCTGTGCCCCTCACCAATGTACCCCAATGTAATCTCTGTGCCCCCCTGTGATCTCTGTAGCCCTAGCTATGTTTACCCCCGTGATCTCTGCCATAGCTATGTGCCCCCTGTGATTTCTCTGCCGTAGCTATATGCCCCCTGTGATCTGTGCCCCCAGCTATGTACCCCCTCCTGTGATATTTGTGCCCCCTGTGATATCCCTCCCCTCCAGCTATGTGCCCCTCCAGTTATGTGCCCCTCCTTGATCTCTGTGCCCTCCAGTGATTTCTGTGCGCCCCCTGTGATCTTCGGGCCACCCCAGTGATCTGTGCCTCGTGATCTTTGTGCTCTGTCCCTGTGATCTGAGCCCCCATGATCTCTGTGCCACCCCCTGGTGATCTGTGTCCCCCCGGTGATCTATAAGCCCCACCCTGTGATCTGTGTGCTTTCCCGGCAATGCCTGTCCCCCCCCCTCCTCCCCCACTGCTATATATCCCCCTTTTTTGTTTGCTGCTCTACTCACCATCCCAGCCAGGGATCCGCTCCTGTGTGCGCCCGACGATGGACGCACCTCAGCTGTTCATTTTTCCTCCCCAATCTCAGTGACCTCGGTGAGTCCCAATATGGAAACTTTGTATTATGTATGTACAGCACTTGCACTATCACCTGTATACGGTATATAGACTGCCGTATATAGATTATATAGGTGATATTGGCTGCTAAATCTGTGTAATCACAGTATCACCTATATAATGTATATACAGCAGTCTATATACATTATATAGGGATGCTATGACTTATAAATACAATATATGGGTGATACTGCTGTATATACGCTACATAAGCCATACTGCGACTATACACACCAGTCACAGTATCACCTATATAATGCATATACAGCAGTCACCTATATGATGTATGCAACATAATATAGTATAAGGCTGTGTTAATATAGTGTATAATAGTTGTGCTGAAGAGGCCGGCGTTGCCCGGGGCATAGTAACTAACTGTGGTTAGTTATAACAAATTACAGTGATTTTATTGCACATAAAAACATTTCACATCATATACTCAACACTACAGATTTGTAACACAAATTAACTAAACGATTACCTAAGTATTGATAGTATTTTATTTTCAACTCATTCAAGAGCCTTTTGGATAAACATTTTTTGTTTTTTCCTTCCGATGCAAAGATGAACAGATTTTTGGCAGTTCCAACTCTTGAACAGGCCATGTAAAGTTGACCATGAGAAAAGCATGGAGATTGCAAATCGATCCCTACTACTTTCAAGGACTGTCCCTGAGCCTTGTTAATGGACACTGCAAATACCAGTCGAAGTGGAAACTGGAGGCGTTTAAAATCAAAAGGCAAATCAGATGGAATGAGTAGAAATCTTGGAATGAAAAGGTCCTCTTTGGCACATCCTGTTGCTGAGCTGTGTATTTAATCCTATCCTGTATGATACTGACTGCTGAGCTGTGTATGTAATCCTATCCTGTGTGATACTGTCTGCTGAGTTGTGTATCTTCAAAAGTAAGACAAAAGTGGCTGCACTAGAGGATTTGTTTATTCACCATTACTCTGATGAATGGTCCTTTTGCACTGAATAAATAGCATTAATATCCAATACTGGGTGCTCAGCAAAGAAAATGCAAGTCTGTTCTTTATGTGTGAAAAAAAAATAATGCAGCACTCACCAGATGGATTGATTATTCCAAGGTCTTTTTTTTATTTCATCCAAGTGAACAAGAGAGTAGATATTATAAAAAAAAAAAAAAACTTTTGTCAAATACTTTAAAAAAGTCCAGATTTTACATCTTTTGTGGCGGAAGCCCTTGAGTTTGTATTGATGCATAATGCCTTCAAATTTCTAGATAAATGGTATCTGCAAAAAGGAGGGATGGCAATGGTCACGCCAGTTGAATGCGTTTTTTGCAAACTTATTTTTGGCTTATTTTGAAGAAAAATACATCACTAGTGCGCATTATCCGTTCCTTAAACACATTCGCATTTTTTACGCTATGTGGACGATATTTTTATAATATGGGATGGAGCAGAAGGAGATTTTGTCAATTTAAAGCCGGGGTCACACTAGAAAGTTTTACCGACGTATGAGAGGAGCAAAAACAACGCATTGCACACGGACCAAAGATTCTCTATGGGGCAGCTTCTATCTGGCATATATTACGCAATCGTATTTTACGGCCGTACAAAATCGTAGGATGCTGCGTTTGTCAGCGTATTGCGCAAACAATACGCCAATGAAAGTCTATGGGGGCGAGAAAAATACGGATTACACACAGAACAAAAGTGTGACTAATGTAAAATATGCAAGAGTACAGCAGGTGACAGGAAATCTTCCAAGCCCTCAATCAGGAGGCGCAGACATACTAATTAGCTGAAAAACCCAGACAGATATCCCGGAAGTCTGCCGCATGCCTCCAAGGAGTCTTCAGCATCATGGCCAATATTATAAATGTGGAAATGCTGCTGGTCCTGACACAAGGGAGGCCCGAAATTTGGGATCAGAGAGATGCCCATTACTCCAACCGGGCCAGAAAAGAGGCAGCATGGAGGAGCATATGTGGGATCCTTTTCCCAGAATAAGAGAAGCGGCCACATGAGGTCCAGAGGCAGATAAGTGTTGTGAATTCTGTGGCTGAGTTCACTTCTGTGGTCACAAGTGGTATTGCAGTCTCTGGGCCTTCTCCCTCAGGTGTTTTGGTGAGCTCGTTGGCTGCCTTGCTATTTAGCTCCACCTGAGTCTGTCTTCCTTGCTCCTTGTCAATGTTCCAGTGTTGGATCTGAGCTTCTGCATCTTTCCTTGGGCCTGCTGCTCTGCTAGATAAGTGCTTCTAGTTTGTTTTATGTTTTTTCTGTCCAGCTTGCTATTAACTTTTGCTGGAAGCTCTGAGAAGCAAAGGGGTGCACCGCCGTGCTGTTAGTTCAGCACGGTGGGTCTTTTTGCCCCTTTGCGTGGTTTTCGTTTTAGGGTTTTTTGTAGACTGCATAGTTCTCTTTGCTATCCTCGCTCTGTCTAGAATATCGGGCCTCACTTTGCTGAATCTATTTCATTCCTACGTTTGTCTTTTCATCTTGCTAACAGTCATTATATGTGGGGGGCTGCCTATTCCTTTGGGGTATTTCTCTGAGGTAAGTCAGGCTTGTATTTCTATCTTCAGGCTAGTCAGCTCCTCAGGCAGTGCCGAGTTGCATAGGTAGTGATAGGCGCAATCCACTGCTGCTTATAGTTGTGTGAGGATAGATCAGGTACTGCAGTCTACAGAGATTCCACGTCTCAGAGCTCGTCCTATTGTTTTTGGTTATTGCCAGATCTTTGTATGTGCGCTGATTACTGCACGCTGTGTTGCCTGATTGCCAGCCATAACAGTACAAGGAGCCACACCAATGATTCCCAATAGAGGGAAAAAAGAAATCCTGACATCATTTTTTTTTCTTAGCTCTGTCTTCAGTCTTTTTTTTCCCCTAGACATTAGAGTGCTTCAGGACACAGCTGTGGACATGGATATTCAGGCTCTGTGCTCCTCAATGGATAATCTCGTTGTAAATGTACAAAAGATTCAAGATACTATTGATCAGAAATCGATGCTAGAACCAAGAATTCCGATTCCTGATTTGTTTTTTGGTGACAGAACTAAGTTCCTGAGCTTCAGAAATAATTGTAAGCTATTTTTGGCCTAGAAACCTCATTCTTCTGGTAATCCTATTCAACAGGTTTTGATTATTATTTCTTTTTTGCGCGGCGACCCACAGGACTGGGCGTTTTCTCTTGCACCAGGAGATTCTGCATTGAGTAATGTTGATGCATTTTTCCAGGCGCTGGGATTGCTTTACGATGAGCCTACTTCAGTGGATCAGGCTGAGAAAAATCTGCTGGCTTTATGCCAGGGTCAGGATGATGTAGAAGTATATTGTCAGAAATTTAGGAAGTGGTCAGTACTCACTCTGTGGAATGAATCTGCACTAGCGGCTTTGTTCAGAAAGGGTCTCTCTGAAGCTCTTAAGGATGTAATGGTGGGATTTCCTATGCCTGCTGGTTTGAATGAGTCTATGTCCTTGGCCATTCAGATCGGTCGTCGCTTGCGCGAGCGTAAATCTGTGCACCATCTGGCGGTATTGTCTGAGAGTAAACCTGAGCCTATGCAGTGCGACAGGACTATGACTAAAGTAGAACAGCAAGAACACAGACGTCGGAACAGACTGTGTTTCTATTGTGGTGATTCTACTCATGCTATTTCTAATTGTCCTAAACGCACTAGGCGGTTCGATAGCTCTGCCGTTATTGGTACTGTACAGTCCAAATTCCTTTTGTCCATTACCTTAATGTGCTCTTTGTCATCGTATTCTGTCATGGCGTTTGTGGATTCAGGCGCTGCCCTGAATCTGATGGATTTGGATTATGCTAAACGTTGTGGATTTTTCTTGGAGCCTTTGCGGTGTCCTATTCCGTTGAGAGGAATTGATGCTACACCTTTGGCCAAGAATAAGCCTCAGTACTGGGCCCAGCTGACCATGTGCATGGCTCCTGCACATCAGGAAGTTATTCGCTTTCTGGTACTGCATAATTTGCATGATGTGGTCGTGTTGGGGTTGCCATGGCTACAAACCCATAATCCAGTATTGGATTGGAACTCTATGTCGGTAACCAGCTGGGGTTGTCAGGGAGTACATGGTGATGTTCCATTTTTGTCTATTTCGTCATCCATTCCTTCTGACATCCCAGAGTTCTTGTCGGACTTTCAGGATGTATTTGAAGAGTCCAAGTCTGATGCCCTACCTCCGCATAGGAATTGTGATTGTGCTATCGATTTGATTCCTGGTAGTAAATTCCCTAAGGGTCGTTTATTTAATTTGTCCGTACCTGAACACACCGCTATGCGCAGTTATGTGAAGGAGTCCCTGGAGAAGGGACATATTCGCCCATCGTCGTCACCATTGGGAGCAGGGTTCTTTTTTGTAGCCAAGAATGATGGTTCGCTAAGACCGTGTATTGATTACCGCCTTCTTAATAAGATCACTGTTAAGTTTCAGTATCCCTTGCCATTGATTTCTGACTTGTTTGCTCGGATTAAGGGGGCTAGTTGGTTTACTAAGATTGATCTTCGTGGTGCGTATAATCTGGTGAGAATCAGGCAGGGAGATGAATGGAAAACGGCATTTAATACGCCCGAGGGTCATTTTGAGTATCTGGTGATGCCGTTCGGACTTGCCAATGCTCCATCTGTTTTTCAGTCTTTTATGCATGACATTTTCCGTGAGTATCTGGATAAATTCTTGATTGTTTACTTGGATGACATTTTGATCTTCTCAGATGATTGGGAGTCTCATGTGAAGCAAGTCAGAATGGTTTTCCAGGTACTGCGTGCTAATTCCTTGTTCGTGAAGGGATCAAAGTGTCTCTTCGGTGTGCAGAAAGTTTCATTTTTGGGGTTCATCTTTTCCCCTTCTACTATCGAGATGGATCCGGTTAAGGTTCAGGCCATCCAGGATTGGACTCAGCCGACATCTCTAAAAAGTCTGCAGAAATTCCTGGGCTTTGCTAATTTTTATCGTCGCTTCATCTGTAATTTTTCTAGCATTGCCAGACCATTGACTGATTTGACCAAGAAGGGTGCTGATTTGGTTAATTGGTCTTCTGCTGCCGTGGAAGCTTTTCAGGAGTTGAAGCGTCGTTTTTGCTGTGCCCCTGTGTTGTGTCAACCTGATGTTTCTCTTCCGTTCCAGGTCGAGGTTGATGCTTCTGAGATTGGTGCAGGGGCGGTTTTGTCACAGAGAGGTTCTGGTTGCTCAGTGTTCAAACCATGTGCTTTCTTTTCCAGGAAATTTTCTGCTACTGAGCGTAATTATGATGTGGGCAACCAAGAGTTGCTGGCCATGAAGTGGGCATTCGAGGAGTGGCGTCATTGGCTTGAGGGTGCTAAGCATCGCGTGGTGGTTTTGACTGATCATAAGAACCTTACTTATCTTGAGTCTGCCAAGCGCTTGAATCCTAGACAGGCCCGTTGGTCGTTATTTTTTGCTCGTTTTGATTTTGTGATTTCATACCTTCCGGGCTCTAAAAATGTGAAGGCGGATGCTCTGTCTAGGAGTTTTGTGCCCGACTCTCCGGGGTTGTCTGAGCCGGCGAGTATCCTCAAGGAAGGAGTCATTGTGTCTGTCATCTCCCCTGATTTGCGGAGAGTGTTGCAGAAATTTCAGGCTAATAAACCTGATCGTTGTCCGGCCGAGAAACTGTTCGTCCCTGATAGGTGGACTAGTAAAGTTATCTCTGAACTTCATTGTTCGGTGCTGGCCGGTCATCCAGGAATCTTTGGTACCAGGGAGTTGGTTGCTAGATCCTTCTGGTGGCCATCTCTGTCACGGGATGTGCGTGCTTTTGTGCAGTCCTGTGGAATTTGTGCTAGGGCTAAGCCCTGCTGTTCACGTGCCAGTGGGTTGCTTTTGCCCTTGCCGGTCCCGAAGAGGCCTTGGACACATATTTTGATGGATTTCATTTCTGACCTTCCCGTTTCTCAAAAAATGTCGGTCATTTGGGTGGTCTGTGATCGCTTTTCTAAAATGGTCCATCTGGTGCCCTTGGTTAAATTGCCTTCCTCCTCTGATTTGGTGCCTTTGTTCTTCCAGCATGTGGTTCGTTTACATGGCATTCCTGAGAATATTGTTTCTGACAGAGGTTCCCAGTTTGTCTCGAGGTTCTGGCGAGCCTTTTGTGGTAGGATGGGCATTGACCTATCGTTCTCCTCGGCCTTCCATCCTCAGACTAATGGCCAGACCGAACGAACCAATCAGACCTTGGAAACATATCTGAGATGTTTTGTTTCCGCTGACCAGGATGATTGGGTGTCATTTTTGCCGTTGGCTGAGTTCGCCCTTAATAATCGGGCCAGCTCGGCTACCTTGGTCTCTCCATTTTTCTGCAATTCTGGGTTCCATCCTCGTTTCTCTTCAGGACAGGTTGAGTCTTCGGACTGTCCTGGTGTGGATTCTGTGGTGGACAGGTTGCAGCAGATCTGGACTCAGGTAGTGGACAATTTGACCTTGTCCCAGGAGAAGGCTCAGCTTTTCGCTAATCGTAGACGCCGTGTGGGACCCCGACTTCGTGTTGGGGATCTGGTTTGGTTATCTTCTCGTCATATTCCTATGAAGGTTTCCTCTCCTAAATTTAAACCTCGTTTTATTGGTCCGTATAGGATTTCTGAGATTCTCAATCCGGTGTCTTTTCGTCTGACCCTCCCAGACTCCTTTTCCATACATAATGTATTCCATAGGTCGTTGTTGAGGAGATACGTGGCACCTATGGTTCCATCTGTGGAGCCTCCTGCCCCTGTTTTGGTGGAGGGGGAATTGGAGTATATCGTGGAGAAGATTTTGGATTCTCGTGTCTCTAGACGGAAACTCCAGTATCTGGTCAAATGGAAGGGTTATGCTCAGGAAGATAATTCCTGGGTTTTTGCCTCTGATGTCCATGCCCCAGATCTTGTTCGTGCCTTTCATGTGGCTCATCCTGGTCGGCCTGGGGGTTCTGGTGAGGGTTCGGTGACCCCTCCTCAAGGGGGGGGTACTGTTGTGAATTCTGTGGCTGAGTTCACTTCTGTGGTCACAAGTGGTATTGCAGTCTCTGGGCCTTCTCCCTCAGGTGTTTTGGTGAGCTCGTTGGCTGCCTTGCTATTTAGCTCCACCTGAGTCTGTCTTCCTTGCTCCTTGTCAATGTTCCAGTGTTGGATCTGAGCTTCTGCATCTTTCCTTGGGCCTGCTGCTCTGCTAGATAAGTGCTTCTAGTTTGTTTTATGTTTTTTCTGTCCAGCTTGCTATTAACTTTTGCTGGAAGCTCTGAGAAGCAAAGGGGTGCACCGCCGTGCTGTTAGTTCGGCACGGTGGGTCTTTTTGCCCCTTTGCGTGGTTTTCGTTTTAGGGTTTTTTGTAGACTGCATAGTTCTCTTTGCTATCCTCGCTCTGTCTAGAATATCGGGCCTCACTTTGCTGAATCTATTTCATTCCTACGTTTGTCTTTTCATCTTGCTAACAGTCATTATATGTGGGGGGCTGCCTATTCCTTTGGGGTATTTCTCTGAGGTAAGTCAGGCTTGTATTTCTATCTTCAGGCTAGTCAGCTCCTCAGGCAGTGCCGAGTTGCATAGGTAGTGATAGGCGCAATCCACTGCTGCTTATAGTTGTGTGAGGATAGATCAGGTACTGCAGTCTACAGAGATTCCACGTCTCAGAGCTCGTCCTATTGTTTTTGGTTATTGCCAGATCTTTGTATGTGCGCTGATTACTGCACGCTGTGTTGCCTGATTGCCAGCCATAACAGATAAGTAAGTACACATGCTTCTCACACTCTGAATAAAATTGCAAACTGCATTACCAACAGGAATGTGGTCATAATGTTCTTTAAATTAAGATTAATCTCATATATTTATATAGCACCATTACATAGTTCTGGACATGAGAAAGGGGTTCCGTTAATATTTGTTTACATTTTACAAATTTACAATCACATACTGCTACAGAGGGGAGAGGACCCTGTCCTTATGCTGCACCAACACCCACAGCAGCACCAGTTCCAGTAAGCCAGGATGATCCTGGAAACAGTAGCAGCCCTACTGTTCCACTGGAGACATCCCCACAGCCTGCTGTCATTTCCCGCCGTGGCCGCAGAAGGAGAGAGCTGCAAGACTATCGCAGGAATGTGGACATTGTGGTCCTTAATTATTTGGCCAGGGCTGCACAGGATGATGGTGAGGAGGCATATGCGAGGAGCCTGGCCCGGTACCTCCATACCATACCCCGTGAGGTGAGGCTACGTGTGAGAAGGCGTTTTCAAATACTTATTGATGCATGTACCACACCAAATGAACCTTATGATTTGTTTGAGTTCATTGAGAGATGGCAGCTGTCAGCACGTAACGTCCTGCGCCTTCCATCATCTCAACAGGTGCATGCTCAACAAGTATTTTAGGCACCCCCTCCACGTGTGCCTACACCTCTACCCCTTTCCACCCAAAACCCACCAAGGCTAGCACATTACCATATGCCATCATACCATCAACCTTCCCAATATGGCCACATGTCCAGACCCAGTGCTGGGGGCTGGCCCCAACCTGGGTTTGGACGACATGGCCATATTGGTGGGGGTTATGAGGCAAGGCCTTATTTACAACATCATGAGGGCCATATTAAAAACCCTTATTATTTGAGCCGACACAACTGGCCAATATGAGCAAGGCCATTATTTAGAGCAGGGTCAGACATCATACTCCCAGGATGATGTACAATTGGCCCAACAAAGGCCACCTGACCAGGACCCTGAACTTTCGCCATCACCTCCACCAACTTACAGAAATCTGTAATGTATTTTTTTTTTTTAAGCCTTGGTTTTATATTTTGCTGAAAGAAAAATTATTATTTTATTCTTTATTCTGCTGTGATAGCACTTCGGTATGTTTTTGTTTTCAAATGGTTTTTGGATGCTTACATTTATATATAAAACCGTATGATATCAATATGGTGTTTGCCAAAAAAAAAAAAAAAAGGCTTTTGACATAAGTAAAAATATATATTCAAAAGTCAATTTTATGTTGTTGGACCAATTCCACCTTTCTCACACACCCTGCCCCAGCAGCAAGCATGGCGGAGGAGTTAATTTTCTCCTGTTAAATAACTGCTCCTTCACCCCAATCCCACTGCCAACCTCTGTTACCCTCCCTTCCTTTGAGGTGCACTCTGTGCGCATCTATGGCCCCACCAACCTCCAACTAGCTGTCATTTACCGCCCCCCAGGGCCAGCCACCACTTTCTTTGACCACTTCACCACCTGGCTACTTCATTTCCTTTCTGCAGACATCCCCACTATCATCATGGGCGACTTCAACATACCCATTGACACTTCCCTCTCAGCTGCCACTAAACTTCTATCTCTCAATTCCTCCTTCGGCCTCACTCAATGGCCTTCTGCAGCCACTCACAAAGATGGTCACACATTGGACCTCATCTTCACCCGCCTCTGCTCCCTATCTAACCTCTCTAACTTGCCTCTTCCTCTTTTTGACCACAATCTACTCACATTCTCCTAACTCTCCACTCCTTGTCTACAATCCCCACCCCACAAACTTGCACACCCTCGCAGAGATCTTAAACACCTTAAACTACACTCACTCTCTGAATCCCTCCTCCCTCTCACAGACATAAGTTCCCTACACAATGCGGATGACGCTGCCGCTCTATAGAACACCACAATAGCTGCTGCTTTGGAATCTCTTGCCCCTCTCACACATACCAAAGCTCGCAAAATCAACAGACAGCCCTGGAACACCAGCCTGACCAAAGAACTGAGGCGAGCTTCCAGGGCTGCAGAGCGGAGATGGAAAGGATCCCACTCCAACGAGCACTTTATCGCATTCAAACGGTCCCTCACTATTTTCAAGACCATACTCGCCACAGCAAAACAAACCTACTTCTCATCTCTCATATCCTCCCTGTCTCACAATCCTAAACAGTTATTCAACATCTTCAACTCTCTCCTCCATCCCCCAGCACCTCCTCCCTCCCCACTCATCTCAGCTGAAGACTTTGCTCATTTTCCAAGCAGAAGATTGAGATCAGAGACAGTTTTAGTCGACAACCCCCAGAGCCCTTCCTCCCAACTACCCAGCCCTCCACCTCCAAAACCAACTTCTCCACCATTACAGAAGATCGACTCTCCACTCTACTCTCAAGATCGCATCTCACCACCTGTGCACTTGACCCGATCCCTTCCCACTTCATCCCAAACCTCGCCACAGTCTTCATCCCAACACTAACCCATCTCTTCAACCTATCACTAACAACTGGTGTTTTCCCCTCAAGCTTTAACCATGCCTCAAATCACACCTATCCTCAAAAAGCCCTCTCTTGACCCATCCTCTGTATCTAGCTATCGCCCTATATCACTTCTCCCCTATGCCTCAAAACTACTTGAACAACACGTCCATCTTGAACTGTTCTCCCATCTATCTTCCTGCTCCCTTTTCGACCGCTTACAATCAGGCTTCCGGTCACACCACTCCACTGAAACTGCCCTAACTAAGGTCACCAATGACCTATTAACCGCCAAGAGCAAGCAACACTACTCTGTCCTCCTCCTCCTGGACCTGTCCTCTGCCTTTGACACAGTGGACCATTCCCTATTACTACAGATCCTCTCATCCCTTGGCATCACAGACTTTGCCCTATCCTGGATCTCGTCATACCTAACTGACCGAACATACAGCGTCTCCCATTCACACACCACCTCCTCACCTCGCCCCCTATCTGTCGGAGTCCCGCAAGGTTCAGTTCTAGGGCCCCTGCTCTTCTCCATTTACACTTTTGGCCTGGGACAGCTCATAGAATCTCAAGGTATTCAGTATCATCTCTATGCTGATGATACACAGATCTACATCTCTGGACCAGATATCACCACCCTACTGACTAGAATCCCTCAATGTCTATCCACTATTTCATCCTTCTCCTGTCATGATCCCAATGGCAGGGGATCACAAAAAGACAAGCACAAAAAACAGAACAAGCTCTAGGGTGATGGAAACTGAGCTGACCGCGATCCTGAACCTAATTCACACAACTAGCAGTAGCCGGGGAACGTGCCTACGATGATTCTAGACGTCTCGCGCCAGCCGAAGGACTAGCTTCCCCTATTAGAAGAAACAAAGACCTCTCTTGCCTCCAGAGAAACACCCCACAGAAATAGCAGCCCCCCACATGTAATGACGGCGAAATGAGAGGAAAGCACATACGTAGTAATGAAAACAGATTCAGCAAAATGAGGCCCGCTAAAACTAGATAGCAGAGGATATAAAAGTGAACTGCGCGGTCAGCGAAAAACCCTACAAAAAACCATCCTGAAATTACTTGAACTCATGTGCCAACTCATGGAACATGAGGAGTAATATCAGCCCACTAGAGCAACCAGCAACAAGGAATCACATAACTGCAAGCTGGACTAAAACAAAAATAAAGCAAAACGTGGAACAGGAAAATCAAAAACTTAGCTTGTCCTGATGATTACAGAAGCGGAAAGCAGAGGTAACAAGACACACTGATTACATTGATCGCCGGCGAGGAAATGACAAGAAAGCCAGGTTAAATAGGAATCTCCCATATCCTGATAGAACAGGTGGACACCAGAGACCGCAGAGAACACAAGTCAACCAGTACCATCTGTAACCACCAGAGGGAGCCCAAAAACAGAATCCACAACATTCTCCGCTAGATTTCTAAAACTTAACATGGACAAAACAGAATTCATAGTCTTTCCCCCATCTCATGCGACCCCGCCCCCCACCCCCCCCACGAACCTATCCATTACAGTAAACGGCTGTCCACTCTCCCCAGTCCCACAAGCTTGCTGTCTCGGGGTAATATTCGACACTGATCTCGCCTTCAAACCGCATATCAAAGCACTTTCCACTTCCTACCGCCTTCAACTCCGTACATTCCTAAACCAAGAATCTGCAAAAACCCTAGTCCATGCCCTCATCATCTCCCACCTCGACTACAGTAAGGCTAGGTTCACATTGCGTTAGTGCAATCCGTTTAGCACATACGCTAACGGAATGCGCTAACGCAATGTACAAAAAGGGATTGTGTTTAGCAAGCAGCGTTCGAGGTCTGTCAGAAAATAATGGGACATCGCTAACGCATGCCAAAAATGGCATACGTTAGCAATGCGTTAGATACATTGTGGTCAATGGGTGCGCTAACTGATCCGTTACATTGCATTAGTGGCGCTATGTAACGGATCCCGTTAGCGGACTGCCATTAACGCAATGTGAACCCAGCCTAACCTTCTGCTCTGTGGCTTCCCCTCTAACACTCTCGCACCCCTCCAATCTATTCTAAACTCAGCTGCCCGACTAATGCACCTGTCTCCCCACTATTCCCCGGCCTCTCCCCTCTGTCAATCCCTTTACTGGCTCCCCATTACCCAGAGACTCCAGTACAAAAACCTAACCATGACATACAAAGCCATCCACAACCTGTCTCCTCCGTACATCTGTGACCTCGTCTCCCGGAACTTTCCTGCACGCAACCTCTGATCCTCACAAGATCTCCTTCTCTACTCCCCTCATCTCCTTTTCCCACCATCACATACAAGATTTCTCTCGCGCATCACCCCTACTCTGGAACTCTCTACCACAACATATTAGACTCCCACCTACCATCGAAACCTTCAAAAAGAACCTGAAGACCTTCCTCTTCCGGCAAGCCTACAACCTGCAGTAACCACCGATTGACCAAACCACTGCACGACCAGCTCTATCCTCACCTACTGTATCCTCACCCATCCCTTGTAGATTGTGAGCCCTCGCGAGCAGGGTCCTCTCTCTTCCTGTACCAGTTGCGACTTGTATTGTTTATGATTATTGTACCTGTTTTTATTATGTATACCCCTCCTCACATTTAAAGCGCCATGGAATAAATGGCACTATAATAATAATAATATTTAATAATAATAATAATAATAATATACTCAATTACTCGGTTGATAACAGTCAAATAAATCACAGAAACACACATAGTTAACTAATTTAAGTACCGTATAAACCTCGAGTATAAGCCGAGATTTTCAGCCCATTTTTTGGGCTGAAAGTCCCCCTCTCGGCTTATACTCGAGTCATACCCGGGGGTCGGCAGGTGAGGGGGGGGCGGTCTAATAATACTCACCCACTGCTGGCGCGGTCCCTGCAGGTCCCTGCTTCTTCCAGCGCTGCATATTCTTCCTGTGCTGAGCGGTCACATGGTACTGCTCATTACAGTAATGAATATGCGGCTCCACCTCCCATAGAGGTGGAGCCGCATATTCATTACTGTAAAGAGTGGTAACGGTGACCGCTCAATACAGGAAGAAGATGCAGCGCTGGAAGAAGCAGGGACTGCACAGCGCCAGCAGTAGGTGAGTATATGGGGAGGGGAGCACAGCGCTGCGCGATATTTACCTCCTCGTTCCGGTGTGGCTCCATCTTCATCGTCCTCTGGCTGTGATGCTCAAATCAGAGGGCGCGGTGACATAGTCAGTGCTGAAGACGGAGACGCACGAGGAGCAGGTAAATATTGAAAGTGCCGGAGGGTCCTGAGTGAAGAGAGGCGAGTATGTGATTTTTTTTTTTTTTCGCAGCAAAAGCATATGGGGCAAGTCACTGTATGGAGCATCTTATGGGGCCATAACACTTGTGCAGCACTATAAGGGGCAAGACACTGTATGGAGCATCTTATGGGGCCATAACACTTGTGCAGCACTATAAGGGGCAAGTCACTGTATGGAGCATCTTATGGGGCCATAACACTTGTGCAGCACTATAAGGGGCAAGACACTGTATGGAGCATCTTATGGGGCCATAACACTTGTGCAGCACTATAAGGGGCAAGAGACTGTATGGAGCATCTTGTGGGGCCATAACGCTTGTGCAGCATTATATGGGGCAAGTGACTGTATGGAGCATCTTATAGGGCCGTAACACTTGTGCAGCATTATATGGGGCAAGTGTCTGTATGGAGCATCTTATGGGGCCATAACGTTTGTGCACCACTATATAAGGCAAATATCTCTATGGAGCATCTTATGGGGCCCTTATTACCCTTTATGCAGGATTATATGAGGCATATTTTAATCTGGAGCATCTAATGGGGCCCAACAAACGTTATGGAGCATTATATGGGGCTCCTGATTCAATATGGATATTCAAAAATACTTAACCTACTGATGTCTCAATTAATTTTACTTTTATTGGTATCTATTTTTACTTTTGAAATTTACTGGTAGCTGCTGCATTTTCCACCCTAGGCTTATACTCGAGTCATTAAGTTTTCCCAGTTTTTTGTGGCAAAATTATGGGGGTCGGCTTATACTCGGGTTGGCTTATACTCGAGTATATACGGTAATTTATGCACTATGAGAAAAAAAAAAAGAAAAATAGATAGATAGATAAATTGTCTAAGGGTCACTTCCATCTGTCTGTCCTTCTGTCTGTCACGGTTATTCACGCATTACGGATGCCATACGGATTACATACGGAGGTTAACAAGCGTAAAATACGCAGACACCCTGCCTACAGCTGACATATGGATCACTGTTTTGGGATAATTTCTGCGTATTACGCCTGTAAAATATGGACCGTATTCCCCTGTGACTCCAGCCTAAATAAAGTTAATGTTGAGAACATGAAGTTTACATCTTGTTAAGGTGGTGATTTTTTTTCTTTTTTTTTTTTTTAGAGTTTTTAGATGTCAAAATCAATATTGTAAATGGTAACCCCATGACACAAGAATATAGGAAACCAACTGCAACCAATACATTGTTACATTTTGATAGCGCACATCCTGGTCACACAAAAACAGGTTGCCCTTATCGCCAAATGTTACATTTGCGAAAAATTTGAAATAATAACGGTAGCTTTTAACAGCAGGTTGAATCATTACAATGTCGTTTTAGACAATTCTACAATTTGGACAATGTATATGAAAGAGCAAAAAAAAATTTTCACAAAAGGATTTACTCTATAGAAATAAATATAAAGCAAAAACGAATGATAATAAAACGCAAAGTTTTATTTTCAATTTTAAACACACCATATTGAAGAATATCATTCATTCATCAATTCGTTGGCATATTTTAGAGAGGACAAAGATTTACTTAAAATAAGATCTAATCCCCCTATGTTCTCATATCGTAGATCTAATAATATAGGAGACATTCTGGTTCATAATAGGTTAAAACTGGCAGAAAAAAAAAAATATTTGGCTAAAGAAAAATATATCAACCTCTTCGCGGCATGCGCCGTACTAGTACTGCGCTGCAGGAACTGTATTTGTGCCAGCAGCAGAACTAGTACGGCACCGCGATCACCGTGGCGATCGCGTGCGGGTGTCAGCTGTATGTGACAGCTGACACCCCGCAGCAATGCCCACGATTGGTGCCATCACTGATCGCGGGCATTTAGTGACAGCGACAAAGAGGGGCTTCGTCCCTGCGCACTTCCATCAGAATAACGCAATGTGATCGCTTTATTCTCATGGTCTCCACAGATCCAAGATGGCTGCGGGGTTTTTCCGGGTCCTGCAGTGAGGTGACTAGCGAACGCCTGCTGAGAACAGGTGCCGGCAAGCCTCCTTCACTGCCTGTCACATCGCTGATCTGACACAGTGCTGAGCAAAGTGTCAGATCAGCGATCTGATGTAATATAGTGATGTCCCAACCTGGGACAATGTTATAAAGTTAAAAAGAAAAAAAAAAAAATAGAAAGTGTAAAAATATATTTTTTAAAAAACTACCCAAATAAAGAAATAAAATATATATATTTTTCCAATAAATCCATTTATGTAACTAAATATAAAAACAATAAAAAGTACACATATTTGGTATCACCGCATCCGTAACGACTTGCTCTATACAAAACTGTCCAACTAGTTAACCCCTTGAGTGAACACCATAAAAAATAAACACGAGGCAAAAAACAATGCTTTATCATCATACCGCCAAACAAATAGTGCAATAAAACACGATCAAAAAGACGAATGTAAATAAAAATGGTACCGCTGAAAACGTCATCTTGTCATGCAAAAAACAAGCTGCCATACAGCTCCATGAGCAGAAAAAAAAAGTTTTAGCTCTCAAACTAAAGTGATGCAAAAGTAATTATTTTTTCTATAAAAGTTTTTAAGGTGTAAAAGCGCCAAAACACAAACAAAATGATATAAATGAGGTATCTCTGTAATCGTACCGACACGAAGAATAAAACTGCTTTATCAATTTTACCACACACACGCGGAACGGTGTAAACGCCACCCCCCCCTCTCCCCAGAAAGAAATTCAGGAATTGCTGGTTTTTGTTCATTCTGCCTCCCAAAAATTGGAATAAAAAGCGATCAAAAAACGTCATGTGCCCAAAAAAGGTACCAATAAAAACGTCAACTTGTCCCGCAAAAGACGAGACCTCACATGACTTTGTGGGCCAAAATATGGAGAAATTATAGCTCTCAAAATGTGGTGATGCAAAAACTATTTTTTTGCAATAAAAAGCATCTTTTAGTGTGTGACAGCTGCCAAATATAAAAACCCGCTATAAATAGTAAATCAAACCACCCCTTTATCTACCCTTTAGTTAGGGAAAAATAAAAAATATATATATTTATTTCCATTTTCCCGTTAGGGCTAAAGGTAGGGTTAGGGGTGTGGTTAGGGTTTCAGTTAGAATTGGTGGGTTTCTACTGTTTAGGCACATCAGGGGCTCTCCAAATGCGACATCGCGTCAGATCTCAATTCCAACCAATTTTGCATTGAAAAGTCAAATGGCGCTCCTTCCCTTCTGAAATCTGCCATGCGCACAAACAGTGGTTTACCCCCACATATGGGGTATCAGCGTGCTCAGGACAAATTGCACAATAACTTTTGGGGTCCAATTTCTCCTGTTACCTTTAGTAAAATAAAACAAATTGGATCTGAATTAATTTTTTTGTGAAAAAAAAAAATTAACTGTTCATTTTTTTAAACATTCCAAAAATTCCTGTGAAGCATCAGAAGGGTTAATAAACTTCTTGAATGTGGTTTTGAGTACCTTGAGGGGTGCAGTTTTTAGAATAGTGTCACTTATGGGCATTTTCTGTCATATAGGCCCCTCAAAGTCACTTTAAGTGTGATTTGGTACCTAATAAAAGGGTTTGCAAATTTTGTTGTAAAAATGAGAAATCGCTGGTTAACATTTAACCCTTATAACGTCCTACCCCCCAAAAAAAATGTGTCTCGGTGGGTTTTCATAAGTCCTTCCTCTCAGAGGTCCTTGACTCGATGATTGATACGGAGGGGAGATTTATATTCTTGAAGTTGGCTTGGAGATCTCGTGAACTAATTTTGGCGAATGTCTATTTTCCTAACAAGGACCAGCAGAAATTTGGCTATTCATGCAAAAAGCTTCTAGAGAAGTTTGCGGGTGATTCGCCAATCATTCTTGGAGGTGACTTTAACCTTCCGACGAATCCTCTGGTCGATGTGTCGACGGGTAAGTCCTCTTACTCCCTGTCCTCCATTAAAAAAGTAAGAAAGCAGATGAGCAATCTTCGCCTGGTTGACGTGTGGAGGGCTCTCCATCCGGATGAGAGGGATTATAGCTTTTATTCACTGATACATTACACTTATAGTAGGATCGACTATTTTTTTGTGTCCAACTACTTACTGGACCTGGGAGTGGGGGCGGAGGTGGGGGCGGTGTTGTGGTCTGACCATGCTCCCATTTATTTTTCAATACAATTAGATCCCTCTGCGAAAACTAAGTTCTTACAAGACCCGATATGCGTTTCAGAGATTAAACGATCTATCGAGGGTTTTGTGGTGGACCATGCTGCTCCTTATCTCACAGGGGGCCCGCCTTAAGAAGATTCGCATTGCAGAGATAGCTGACCTCTCCTCCCAGATTTCTAAACTCGAGACACAGCATAAACAGGATCTCTCCCCGCTCACCCTGTCCGATCCATCTACAGCTAGGCAAAAGTTACTCACAATATTAGATCAGAAATCCCGCTGCCTTAGGGAGAGAACTAGGAGCCGTTTCTACCATCTAAGTAATAAAAGTGGCAAATTTCTGGCGAGGGCTCTACACTCACAGGATCCGCAAACATTTATACCCTCCATAAGAAATGCCAAGGGCAAACTTGCCCATTGTACATGGGATATACTATCCAGCTTCTACGACTATTATTCCCTATATAACATAAAGTCACTACAGGGATCTCCCGGCCCACTCACTTCATGACAAAATCAAAACCTACATACAACTAACCAAGTTGCCCGCTGTTCCAGAGGAGATATTGGCAAGTCTGGAGGAGGACTTCTCTTTGGAGGAGGTTACCTCTGTAATTGGGGACCTGAAGCTGAGTAAGAGTCCTGGCCCCGATGGTTACACGGCGGGATTCTACAAAAAGTTTGCGGATCTGTTGGGCACTCCATTTCTAGCCGCGTGTAATTTTGTGGCATCTTGGGGTTCCTTCCCTCCACAGGCCTTAGCGGCTCATATAACAGCTATCCCGAAGCCAGAGAAAGATCCGTCGCTCTGTAGCAGTTATCGCCCTATCTCGCTCATCAATATCGATTTTAAAATATATTCCAAAATGATCGCTAAAAGAATGGGGGGTCTCTTGCCCCACCTGATTAATCAGGACCAGGTGGGTTTTGTTCCAGGGAGGGAGGCAAGGGACAACACCATAAGGGCTATCTCCCTGATAGACACAGCTAACAGGACGGGGGATCCCATGTGTATACTCTCAGTCGACGCCGAAAAGGCTTTTGACAGGGTGGGGTGGGAGTTCCTGCACCAGACCTTGGATTGGGAGCGAAAACTCTGAGGAGTATTATGGCCCTTTATGAATCGCCCTCTGCACAGATTAAAGTCAATGGCTCTTTGTCGGATCCCTTGCTTATTCGTAACGGCACGAGACAGGGGTGCCCTCTCTCCCCCTTGCTTTATGTACTGACTATGGAACACTTGGCCAACGCGATCCGTAACAACCCATCTATAAAAGGGGTGAAGACCCTCTCAGAAGAGCAGTAGCTGGCACTTTTTGCGGACGACATGCTCATGTTTATTACCTCCCCCATAACCACCTTGCCCCATATCCTATCAGAACTGAATCGCTTTGGTCAACTGAGTAATTTTAAAATTAACTTTCATAAATCCAAAATATTAAATATATCTTTACCACCCTCTCTTGCCTCCCAGTTGCATTCTTTCCCGTTTAAATGGCGTGCGGATTCCCTTAGATACCTAGGCATAAACCTAACTTCGAAAACGTCACAGTTATGCGAGGCCAATCATAAAATAGCCCTTCGTAGAGTAGAGCTTGACCTGGAGAGATGGAATAAATTGCATTTATCCTGGCTTGGGAGGATCAACACTATAAAGAAGGACCTACTACCACGTCTCCTTTATTTTTTCCAGACTATTCCAATGGTCTTACACGCTTCCTTTTTCTCCAGGCTCAAGACAATAATCACAAGATATGTGTGGTCGGGTAGACGCCCTCGCTTGTCGTACCAACTATTAAGCAGACCTAAACAAAAGGGAGGATTGAGTCTTCCCAATTTCCTATTCTACAATTATGCCTCTCTCGGAATTATGCCTCATGCCTTTTAGATCTTTATCATCAGATTCATAAAAAAAAATGGGTAGATTTAGAATCAGAAATACTAACAATCCCAAGGCAAGCATTTGGCAGAGCGGATGCGAAGGATCAGATGGAGGGCCTGCCCTATCTCACAAGAAACTTGACCCTCTTTGTCAAACATAACAATCAAAAGCTAAACATCTCGTCCGTACCGGACCCCTTGACCCCGATTTTTGACAATCCAGACTTTCCAGCAGGCCTAGATAAAGTTATGTTCCTACATAAACACAGGGATAGCCATCCAATAGTACATGACTATATAACCCAATCTGATATTAAATCTGTGCAGTCCCTTTTTGGAGGGTCGGGACCTCCCCCCGGCTCGTGGTTTTTTTATGAACAAATTAGAAGCTATATTACTAAAATATCCAAACAGGTAGATTTGTTTCGACCTCTTACTCCCTTTGAGTTGGCTTGCCTGGATGGAGACCCTCCGACGGGTACAGTTTCACTCCTCTACAGGATGTTTCAGGGGCACCAGATGTCTACGTCTGATCCTCCGGCTTTCTTCTCGAGGTGGGAAAACGATTTGCATAAACCATTAACAATGGAGGACAGGGATAACAGTCTCCTCTTCACGTTTCAATCTTCATTATGTGCAGACTTTCAAGAGAGGAGTGCTAAACTGTTGACTCGCTGGTATAGATGCCCAGACTGTGTTCACATTATGTTTCCCTCTACCCCAGACACGTGTTGGAGGTGTTGGAAGGAGAAGGGTTCATATGCGCATATCTGGTGGTCCTGCCCGCCCATCAGGGGGCTCTGGGAGGCTGTTTTTGCTCTGTTCAACAGACTGTCCATTCATAGGGTCCGTCCTACGATGGAGGTGGCTCTGCTGTCTATTTGTGATCTCTCTATAGGCAAGTATAAGAAAAGCCTTCTTAGACATTTTTTGACAGCTGCACGTAATCTAATACCTCGTTATTGGAAACAATCAAACTCCCCTTCAAAATCTGAATTTGTGGCGGAGCTAAACCACCTCCTTCGTATGGAACAGTTGGTTGGTCAGGATACCGAAACCTCGGATAAAGTTTTGAGAGTCTGGACCCCCTGGCTGGTGTTCAGGGAAACTGAGGAGCTTAATGTCTGGCTTGGTTGACCTACTGGGGTACTATCGGGTTTTTGTATGTATGTTCATTTCAGGTAGTGGAACACACAAATACTAACTAGCAACTGAGTTGGACGAGACACCGGAGACCTTGTCCTCTTTCCCCACCCCATCTTCTCTCTCCTTCCCTCTCTTTCCTCTAACTTTCTACTTCTATTAATTATAATGTTGGTTTAATTTATACCAAAGTTCATATAAAGGGAGATCCTGGTTACGCTTATCCCAGCATTAACTAACCTCAATGAATGGAGCGGGTCCTGGAGAATTAGACCTATAGTGGTCAGGACTATTATTGCCCGAAGCAATAGACCACTTCATAGTCAACGGGAAGATGTATCTAGGCCCGTTATCTAGAATGTGATCACTGTTCGTGGACTCTCCTCTGTAAAGTCTCTAAAATAGTGCTCTATATACCCAAGGAGACAAAGAAGCCTTTTTACAGGCTGATTTTGAATACTTTATTATTCTTCTATGTATCACAATACTTGACTGTGTTGGGAGTACCTCAGGGGCGGACACAGACAGCTTGGGGCCCCTGTGCAGGAAATGTGTCTGGGCCCCCCCTTCTTTAAAGGCGACAAAGCTACTAATATACATATATATATATATATATATATATATATATATATATATATATATATACATACACATATACAGTTAGGGCCAGAAATATTTGGACAGTGACACAATTTTCGCGAGTTGGGCTCTGCATGCCACCACATTGGATTTGAAATGAAACCTCTACAACAGAATTCAAGTGCAGATTGTAACGTTTAATTTGAAGGGTTGAACAAAAATATCTGATGGAAAATGTAGGAATTGTACACATTTCTTTACAAACACTCCACATTTTAGGAGGTCAAAAGTAATTGGACAAATAAACATAACCCAAACAAAATATTTTTATTTTCAATATTTTGTTGCAAATCCTTTGGAGGCAATCACTGCCTTAAGTATGGAACCCATGGACATCACCAAACGCTGGGTTTCCTCCTTCTTAATGCTTTGCCAGGCCTTTACAGCCGCAGCCTTCAGGTCTTGCTTGTTTGTGGGTCTTTCCGTCTTAAGTCTGGATTTCAGCAAGTGAAATGCATGCTCAATTGGGTTTTGATCTGGAGATTGACTTGGCCATTGCAGAATGTTCCACTTTTTGGCACTCATGAACTCATGGGTAGCTTTGGCTGTATGCTTGGGGTCATTGTCCATCTGTACTATGAAGCGCCGTCCAATCAACTTTGCAGCATTTGGCTGAAAGTATATCCCGGTACACTTCAGAATTCATCCGGCTACTCTTGTCTGCTCTTATGTCATCAATAAACACAAGTGACCCAGTGCCATTGAAAGCCATGCATGCCCATGCCATCACGTTGCCTCTACCATGTTTTACAGAGGATGTGGTGTGCCTTGGATCATGTGCCGTTCCCTTTCTTCTCCAAACTTTATTCTTCCCATCATTCTGGTACAGGTTGATCTTTGTCTCATCTGTCCATAGAATACTTTTTCAGAACTGAGCTGGCTTCTTAAGGTGTTTTTCTGCAAATTTAACTCTGGCCTGTCTATTTTTGGTATTGATGAATGGTTTGCATCTAGATGTGAACCCTTTGTATTTACGGTCATGGAGTCTTCTCTTTACTGTTGACTTAGAGACAGATACACCTACTTCACTGAGAGTGTTCTGGACTTCAGTTGATGTTGTGAACGGGTTCTTCTTCACCAAATTAAGTATGCGGCGATCATCCACCACTGTTGTCATCCGTGGACGCCCAGGCCTTTTTGAGTTCCCAAGCTCACCAGTCAATTCCTTTTTTCTCAGAATGTACCCAACTGTTGATTTTGCTACTCCAAGCATGTCTGCTATCTCTCTGATGGATTTTTTCTTTTTTTTCAGCCTTAGGATGTTCTGCTTCACCTCAATTGAGAGTTCCTTTGACCGCATGTTGTCTGCTCACAGCAACAGCTTCCAAATGCAAAACCACACACCTGGAATCCACCCCTGACCTTTTAACTACTTCATTGATTACAGGTTAACGAGGGAGACGCCTTCAGAGTTAATTGCAGCCCTTAGAGTCCATTGTCCAATTACTTTTGGTCCCTTGAAAAAGAGGACGCTATGCATTACAGAGCTATGAGTCCTAAACCCTTTCTCCGATTTGGATGTGGAAACTATCATATTGCAGCTGGGAGTGTGCACTTTCAGCCCATATTATATATATAATTGTATTTCTGAACATGTTTTTGTAAACAGCTAAAATAACAAAACTTGTGTCACTGTCCAAATATTTCTGGCCCTAATATATATATATATATATATATATATATATATATATATAAATAAATATATATATATACTGTAGAATATCCCCATGTATAATAAACACCTGTGTCTACTGCATATGTGACATAGTATACATTAATGTATAAGGGTATGGTTCCACGGTCAGGAATCAGCAGCGCTTTGGATGTAGCACATGTCCGCTCGGTCCAAAGCACTGCCAGCTTTTGTACGAGTGATGCTTCCGCATGTGTTCATTGAACACATGCGGAATCACCGCATCCTATACATTGGACTGTGCTATTTATCTTGTGGAGACTGAGCGTCTCCGCAAGATAAATAGACATGCTACGGTCTGGAAAGATGCACCGCATGTCCGTCTCCGCAGGGAAGCTGCGGGTGCCGCTGCTTACATAGTGGACATTGGATTCCTTGAAATCTCATGCACTATGCTGTAACATCAGGACGCTGCGGACTGGATGCTGCGGATGTACACAGCGTCCGATCCGCAGAGTTTACTGACAGTGGAAACATACCCTTATATGTGTGTTTAATGCAACAGATACAGTATATGTGAAAAAGTCTTCACTGGGGGATGGGCTCAGGGGTCAGTCCCAGTCTGGATCTGATACTGCAGTGATGACTGGGGTCCTGTCAGAGAATAGACCCAGTGATTTAGTGACTGTGTTCCTGAGCTCTCTGGTCCCTGCTGTGTGTGGATGAAAATCCTGCACTGACCAGAGAACACAAAGCTCCAGGGGTCACAGTCAGTAAATCACTGCTTCTAGTCTCTGACTGCAGCCCCTGTCTCCCCTCTGTACTCTGCAAACAACCCGTCACATTCAGGCCGTTCTTTACCTCCTGTTCAGGGGGTGATTGAGGTCCTGCACACAGCTGCAGCTTCCTTCCAGGCATGAGTGTGCAGACGCCGTTCTGCACAGGCTGGAAGTGTGTGCAGGGAGAAGGTGCCAGACAGGACGAGCCGGGAGGAGGAGCAGCTGTGAAGAAGACAGGAGATGTCTCACCTCTGTGCACGGAACCTATCCTGAAGCTGCACGCCGGCAGCTTCCTGTCTCGCACAGCCGCAGCGCGGAATGATGATGTCATTAAGCTGAGCCGCTGCTGTCTGTGTGAGAAAGGAAGCAGGAAGCATCCATTCCCTGCAAATCCGTTGCCATTTTCTCTTGCAGGCAGCGGAGCTGCAGGGATTGCTCCATGCCTGCCGCACATGAGGGCAATCTGGCCAGGGGGCCCCCGAAGCCTCGGGGCCGGATAGACTGGCCAGATTGCCCTCTATATTAGCCGCCCTCAGGGGTGAACCTAGCCTCTCTGCTGCCTGAGGCGAATGGAAAAATGCGACCCCCCTTCCCCTCCACAGTCCCTGCCTCACTGCCTGTGCACACACATCCCTCCACCGGACCCGGTAATCGCCGCTCGCAGTAGCATACCAGCAGAGGCGTATCTAGGGTTTCTGGCACCAGGGACAAGAATTCATTTTGGTGCCCCCCCCCCCCCCCTCTGCCAAGGACATATGCGATTTGCACACTTAGTCATGTACTCACGAGCTCCTCTCCCTAATGCTCTCAATATTCAGTGAAAAACTGAGAGAAGCAGAAGAGAAGCTCGTTGTCACAGGACCAGAAGTCTGAAAGTCGCATATGAATGAAGTGTCCATGTGATGTGTACTGGAACCTGCAGAGCTGAATTCTGACATCGCAGCTTCTGAATTCTCACAACGCATGCACTGCACACTACTAGGATTCTCCCTTGCTGGTGGACGGTCATGTCAGCACAAGCGTGTGATTTGTATACTTCTGACCACATTCCGCCTAGACGTGCCTGGCCTCGCTTAGTTCATTTTCAATGACGGAGGCTTCACATGTCTAGTCAGCACATGACCGCATTAATGTAAATCGCCAGCACGAGAGAATCCTGACAGCGTGCAGGGTGCACTGTGAGAATTCAGAAGTCTGCAGTCACAAAGAATGACTGCAGACTCATCACAAACCTGGACATCCCCTTTAATGCCTTAGTGACAGAGCCAATTTGGAACTCAATGACCGAGCCAATTTTTGCAATTCTGACCACTGTCACTTTATGAGGTTATAACTCTGGAACGCTTCAACGGATCCCGCTGATTCTGAGACTGTTTTTTCGTGACATATTGTACTTCATGTTAGTGGTAACATTTCTTCGATATTACTTGCGATTATTTATTTCAAAAATACGGAAATATGGCGAAAATTTTTAAAATTTTGCAATTTTCAAACTTTGTATTTTTATGCCCTTAAATCAGAGAGATATGTCACACAAAATAGTTAATAAATAACATTTCCCACATGTCTACTTTACATCAGCACAATTTTGGAAACAAAATTTTTTTTTGTTAGGGAGTTATAAGGGTTAAAAGTAGACCAGCAATTTCTCATTTTTACAACACCATTTTTTTTTTAGGGACCACATCACATTTGAAGTCATTTTGAGGGGTCTATATGATAGAAAATAAAGTGTGACACCATTCTAAAAACTACACCCCTCAAGGAACTTATCTAGATGTGTGGTGAGAACTTTGAATGCCCAAGTGCTTCACAGAAGTTTAGAATGCAGAGTCGTGAAAATAAAAAAAAAAATTTTTTTTCACAAAAAAGATATTGTAGCCCCCAAGTTTTTATTTTCACAAGGGTAACAGGAGAAATTGGACTGCAATAGTTGTTGTCCAATTTATCCTGAGTACGCTGATGTGCCATATGTGGGGGTAAACCACTGTTTGGGCGCACGGCAGAGCTCGGAAGGGAAGGAGCGCCGTTTTGGAAGGCAGACTTTGATAGAATGGTTTGTGGGCGTTATGTTGCATTTGCAGAGCCCCTGATGTACCTAAACAGTAGTAACCCCCCACAAGTGACCCCGTTTTGGAAACTAGACCCCCCAAGGAACTTATATAGATGTGTGGTGAGAACTTTGAATGCCCAAGTGCTTCACAGAAGTTTATAATGCAGAGTCATAAAAAAATATATATATATATTTTTCCACAAAAAAGATTTTGTAGCCCCCAAGTTTTTATTTTTACAAGGGTAACAAGAGAAATTGGACCCCAGAAGTTGTTGTCCAATTTATCCCGAGTACGCTGATGCCCCATATGTGGGGGTAACCAACTGTTTGGGCGCACGGCAGAGCACCATTTGACTTTTTGAGCGCAAAATTGGCTGTCGTGTTTGGAGACCCCCTGATGTACCTAAACAGTGGAAACCCCCCAATTCTAGCTCCAACCCAACTCCAACACACCCCTAACCCTAATCCCAACCTGATCCATAATCCTAATCACTAACACTAACGATAATCACAACCCTTACCCCAAAACAACCCTAATGTCAACCCTAACCATAACCCTAATCAAAACCCTAAATCCAACACACCCCTAATCCTAATCTCAACCCTAACCTCAAACCTAACCATAATCCCAATACACCCCTAATCACAACCCTAACCTTAACCCTAATCCCAAACCTAACCCTAATCCCAAGCGTAACCCTAATGCCAACCCTAACCCTAATACCAACCCTAATCCAAACCCTAACCCTAATCCCAGCTCTAACCCTAACTTTAGCCCCAACCCTAGCCCTAACTTTAGCCCCAACCCTAAGGCTACTTTCACACTTGCGTCGTTTGGCATCCGTCGCAATCCGTCGTTTTGGACAAGAAACGGATCCTGCAAATGTGCCCGCAGGATGCGTTTTTTGCCCATAGACTTTTATTGCCGACGGATCGTGACGGATGGCCACACGTCGCGTCCGTCGTGCACTGGATCAGTTGTGTTTTGGCGGACCGTCGGCACAAAAAAGTCCAATGAAACATATTTTTGTACGTCGCATCCGTCATTTCTGACCGCGCATGCGTTGCCGTATCTCCGCCCCCTCCTCCCCAGGACATAGATTGGGCAGCGGCTGCGTTGAAAAACTACATCCGCTGCCCACGTTGTGCACAATTTTCACAACGTGCGTTGGTATGTCGGGCCGACGCATTGCGACGGCCCCGTACCGACGTAAGTGTGAAAGAAGCCTAACCCTAAATTTAGCCCCAACCCTAGCCCTAAATTTAGCCCTAACCTTAGCCCTAACCCTAGCCCTAACCCTAGCCCTACCCCTACCTCTAACCCTAGCCCTAACCCTAGCCCTAACCCTACCCCTAACCCTACCCCTACTCCTAACCCTAATTTTAGCCCCAACAGCTGTTCTCCTGCCGGCCGGCAGATGGAGACAGATGGCGGGCGCACTGCACATGCCCACGTTGTGCACAATTTTCACAACGTGCGTCGGTATGTCGGGCCGACGCATTGCGACGGCCCCGTACCGACGTAAGTGTGAAAGAAGCCTAACCCTAAATTTAGCCCCAACCCTAACCCTAAATTTAGCCCTAACCTTAGCCCTAACCCTAGCCCTAACTCTACCCCTAACCCTACCCCAACCCTAATTTTAGCCCCAACTGCTGTTCTCCTGCCGGCCAGCAGATGGAGACAGATGGCGGGCGCACTGCGGATGCGCCCGCCATTTTCTTTTCCCCGGCAGCCAGGAGGAGCAGCAGGAGGACACAGGGACACAGGTGAGTATGCTAGGGTCCCCGAATCCCCCTATTTCTCTGTCCTCTGATGTGCGATCACATCAGAGGACAGAGAATTACACTTTACTTTTTTTTTTTTTTTTTTGCGGTCGCCGGTAAAGTTAATTACCGGCGATCGCAAAACAGGGGTCGGTAAAACCGACCCCGATCATGTTCTTTGGGGTCTCGGCTACCCCCGGCAGCCGAAACCCCAAAGATTCTCCCGGTGCCGGCCGGCGGGCGCACTGCGCATGCGCCCGCCATTTTGAAGATGGCTGTAAAGAAGCTGCGGAGACACCATCACGTGTTTCTCGACGCAAGCAGTGAATAGCCAGGCCTTTCCCCGGGAAGGAACAACCACGGGAAGGGCAGCATCCTATGAAGGAAAGCCACCTATGCCAAGCATGGTATCCATCCCCGAAACAGCTGTCTGTGGATGGATACCATGCTTGGCATAGGTGGCTTTCCTTCATAGGATGCTGCCCTTCCCGTGGTTGTTCCTTCCCAGGGAAAGGCCTGGCTATTCACTGCTTGCGTTGAGAAACACGTGATGATGTCTCCGCAGCTTCTTTACATGCATCTGCATATTTCCCATAAGGGATGGGGGCAGTGTTCTGGAATCACTGCGTTGAGAAACACGTGATGGTGTCTCCGCAGTGTTGGATGTTTTGGTCTCCCCGAGGCCAATCATCTGTGCCTTTATAGCCTTTTTACTAGGCACTGCTCCTAATAGCCAGATTCCTACTCCACACTGATGAGGGGCAAAACCCCGAAACAGCTGTCTGTGGATGGATACCATGCTTGGCATAGGTGGCTTTCCCTCATAGGATGCTGCCCTTCCCGTGGTTGTTCCTTCCCGGGGAAAGGCCTGGCTATTCACTGCTTGCGTCGAGAAACACGTGATGGTGTCTCCGCAGCTTCTTTACATGCATCTGCATATTTCCCATAAGGGATGGGGGCAGTGTTCTGGAATCACTGCGTTGAGAAACACGTGATGGTGTCTCCGCAGTGTTGGATGTTTTGGTCTCCCCGAGGCCAATCATTTTGAAGATGGCGGCGCCCACCGGGAGACACGAGGAGCATCGGGGGAGATAGGTGACCTGGGATCACATCGGAGGACAGAGAAATTAAAAAGAGATTGCGTTTTTTGTTTTTTTTTGCGATCGCCGGTAAACGGTTAATTACCGGCGATCGCAAATGCGGGGTGGGTTAAAAACCCCCCGAATCATGTTCTCTGGGGTCTCGGCTACCCTCGGCAGCCGAGACCCCGGAGAAGATCGGCCTCTGGGGGGCGCTATGGACTTTTTCCACAGCGCCGTTAATTAACGGCGCTGTGGTTTAAGTACCCTTAGCGGCCGCCGTTAAAAGGCGTATCGGCGGTCGCTAAGGGGTTAAACTAGAATAAACCAGCCATGTACCTAGATTCTCGGTATATAAGCGCCCGAGTGCATGTGGAGAATCAGAAAAAATAAAATGCATGATGTTTCACATACCATTAAAAGGCTTGCTGATCACCTTGAAAACATACAGCAAATGTTTTTCAAAGATGGTAATGTGGATATGGTTATTTCGGACTCCAAAAGCCTCTACTCTGCGGGCTTATTTTGAGCTAAACAGAGTTGACGCTTCCGCCCGTCAGTATTTGTACAGTGAAATCCCTGAAAACTGTGTCTGGGATAGAAAAGCTGTATCTGAAGGATGGAAAAAACGACTGGCTCAATTTGGGAAAACAATTGCTCGAATGTATATAGTATCTTTAACCCCTTCCCGACCTGTGACACAGCGTATGCGTCATGAAAGTCGGTGCCAATCCGACCTGTGACGCATATGCGGTGTCACAGAATGATCGCGTCCCTGCAGATCGGGTGAAAGGGTTAACTCCAATTTCACCCGATCTGCAGGGACAGGGGGAGTGGTAGTTCACCCCCCCCCCCCTTCCCCGTGGCTACGATCGCTCTGATTGGCAGTTTCACTTTCAACAGCCAATCAGAGCGATTTGTAATATTTCACCTAAAAAACTGGTGAAATATTACAATCCAGCCATGGCTGATGCTGCAATATCATTGGCCATGGCTGGAAACACTGGTCTGCCCCCCCCCCCACACCGATCGCCCCCCCCCAAGCCACCGATCTGTCCTGTGCATTGCTCCGCTCCCCTCCATCCTCCTGTCCGCTCCCCCCGTGATCCAATCCCACCCCCCTGCACTCCGATCCACCCCCCGTGCTCCAATCCACCCCCCATGCTCCGATCCACCCCCCCGCACTCCGATCCACCCCTTCATGCTCACAGTGATCAAAATAAAAAAAAAACGTAAATGACCCCCTCCCCCCTTTGTCACCCCCATAGGTAGGGACAATAATAAAATAAAGAAAAAAACTTTTTTTTTCCACTAAGGTTGGGGTTAGAACTAGTGTTAGGGTTAAGGTTTCGGTATGTGCACACGTATTCTGGTCCTATAGGGTTTCGGTATGTGCACACGTATTCTGGTCCTCTGCGGATTTTTCCGCAGCGGATTTGATAAATCCGCAGTGCTAAACCGCTGCGGATTTGCCGCGGTTTTTCTGCACATTTCACTGCGGTTTTACAACTGCGATTTTCTATTGGAGCAGTTGTAAAACCGCTGCGGAATCCGCAGAAAGTGACCTGCTGCGGAATGTAAACCGCTGCGTTTCCATTCAGTTTTTCTGCAGCATGTGTACAGCGATTTTTGTTTCCCACAGGTTTACATTGAACTGTAAACTCATGGGAAACTGCTGCGGATCCGCAGCGTGTGCACATACCTTTAGAATTAGGCTATGTGCACACGTTGCGGATTTGGCTGTGGATCCGCAGCGGATTGGCCGCTGCAGATTCGTAGCAGTTTTCCATCAGCTTTACAGTTCCATGTAAACCTATGGAAAACCAAATCCGCTGTGCCCATGGTGCGGAAAATACAGCGCGGAAACACTGCGTTGTATTTTCCGCAGCATGTCAATTCTTTGTGCGGATTCCGCAGCGTTTTACACCTGTTCCTCAATAGGAATCCGCAGGTGAAATCCGCACAAAAAACACTGGAAATCCGCGGTAAATCCGCAGGTAAAACGCAGTGCCTTTTACCCGCGGATTTTTCAAAAATGGTGCTGAAAAATCTCACGAATCCGCAACGTGGGCATATAGCCTTAGGGTTAGGGTTGGAATTAGGGTTGTGCTTAGGGTTGTGATTAGGGTTATGGCTACAGTTGGGATTAGGGTTAGGGGTGTGTTGGAGTTAGAATTGAGGGGTTTCCACCGTTACGGCACATCATGGGTCTCCAAACGCAACATGGCACCACCATTGATTCCAGCCAATCTTGTATTCAAAAAGTCAAATGGTGCTTCCTCACTTCCGAGCGCCGACGTGTGCCCAAACAGTGATTTACCCCCACATATGAGGTATCGGCGTACTCGGGAGAAATTGCTCAACAAATTTGAGGATCCATTTTATCCTATTGCCTATGTGAAAATGAAAAAATTGAGGCGAAAATAAATTTTTTGTGAAAAAAGTACTTTTTCCTTTTTACGGATCAATTTGTGAAGCATCTGAGGGTTTAAAGTACTCACTAGGCATCTAGATAAGTTCCTTGGGGGGTCCAGTTTCCAAAATGGAGCCAACCTCACTTCAAGCAAAGGAGCATAGGGAGTCATCTGTTGTTACTTGGGACAAAGTAACAATGACTCCCTGTTTTAATATGAACGCTGTGGATAATTTGTTCCAAGACATATGTGGAAAAAATAAGATCATTTGGTGGAAAAGTTTTCATAAACGGTGGTGATTTTTGTCAAACTCTACCGATAGTGGAAGGTGGAAAAAGAACCCAAATTGTACAGTCCACCATTAAATACTCAAAATCCTGGAATCAGTTTTCACGGTTCCAGTTACAACAGAATATGAGAACGTCTCAGGACACAATTGATTACAACTGATTGGTTACTTAAACTTGGCAATGGAGAGTTGTCAAATGTATATGGTCTCAATCCTGAGTTCTTTTATTGAAGAGGGTGATTTAATTACAGCTATTTTTGGCGACTCAATTGAGATTACCAATGTAATGGTAGAAGCAATTGCCAATAAAGCAATTCTTACGCCACTGAATGATAACGTTCATGCCTTGAACGACAAAATTCTTAGTCAAGTTCAAGGCGAACACTCAACATATCGCTCCGTGGACACAATTGCGGAAGAGGAGGGTGTGATTCTCACAGATTACCCTGTAGAGTTTCTTAACTCTTTGAATCCCACTGGGATGCCTCCTCATGAACCAAAGCTGAAACCAGGAGCTGTAATTATGCTCCTGCGTAATCTTATCAGAAAGCGTGGCCTTTGTAATGGCACAAGGCTTTATGTGAAAAGCTTAAAAGCAAACGTTCGTTATTCATGCCGTCGTTTTTAAATAGGAAAGCAAATGGTCAGACAGTTCTTATTCCAAGAATTGACCTGATTTCCAAAGATATAAACTTGCCAGTCCAGATGTGACGGTGTCAGTTTCCTGTCATGTTGGCTTTTGCAATGACCATCAATAAATCTCAGGAACAGTCCTTGGATATTGTAGGAATTTATTTGCCTCTCCCAGTGTTTTCATACGGGCAGTTATATGTGGCTTTCTCCAGGGGAAGGAAAAGCCAACAAATAAGGGTCAAAATATTTGAGACACAGAAGCAAGGTAAACTTATTCCTAACGTTGACCAATGGTTTACTGTCAACTGTCTGTACAAAGAAGTCTTTTATTAAGTGTTTAACAATTGTAAAAAGCCGCAGTCTGCAGACCAAACATTGGGCATGGGCAGGGCCTTGGGGGCAGATCCCAAGTGCACTCACCCATGTGAAATAGCTTACGCTCAGGAACATTGAGGAATAGAACTATTGGATAGCTCTACCCGTTCACTTTCTTCATCGATAGCGCTATCTGATAGCTCTACCCAAACAGTATAAACGCCAGACTGGTGCGTGGGTACACCCCATTGCGTGGTTCGTAATCACAGAACACACCAGAAGGGCGCGCACTCACTCGTCACAACAAATATCCCACGGAGGTCTGGACTTGGAATGATGCTCAAAATCTAAGTGGAAAATGAAATTACAGGCTTATTCAACTTCAGTGGAAATGCCTAAAGGAAATGATGCTCAGTAGTGTGTGTGTGGCCTCCACGTGCCTGTATAACCTCCCTACAATGTCTGGGCATGCTCCTGATGAGGAGCATGGAGTTTGCATCTCGGCATCAGGAAAATGGCCGCCGCAATCTCCATCTGCGCACGCGCGGCATCCCGCGGCCATTTTCCTGAAGCCCCGTGCAGCAGAGCACTCCATCTGCGCACGCGCGGCCTCAGGAAGATGGCCGCCCCCACCGATGACAAGGGTAATAGCGCAGATCGCGCGCTTTTTCTTCACCTGCGCGCAGTGGATTCGGCACTTGGACATGTGCACACCACTACGCCACCAACGGAAAGCTGGGGAAGAAACAGCGATGTCACCACGCCCACCTGACCAGCCTGATTGACAGGCGAAAACGGCGACTTTGGTAATGTATTTTGCAGCATAGGTGGGGAATCAGGGTACACTACATACACTATTGTAACGCACAGCGCAGGCCCTATTTAAGAGTATTTTTATCTCAATCTGAAAAAAAACGGGGTGACAGGTTCCCTTTAACCCCTTCCCGACCCATGACGCCATGTAGGCGTCATGAAAGTCGGTGCCAATCCGACCCATGACGCCTATGTGGCGTCATGGAAAGATCGCGTCCCTGCAGATCGGGTGAAAGGGTTAACTCCCATTTCACCCGATCTGCAGGGACAGGGGGAGTGGTAGTTTAGCCCAGGGGGGGTGGCTTCACCCCCTCGTGGCTACGATCGCTCTGATTGACTGTTGAAAGTGAAACTGCCAATCAGAGCGATTTGTAATATTTCACCTATTATAACGGGTGAAATATTACAATCCAGCCATGGCCGATGCTGCAATATCATCGGCCATGGCTGGAAATACTAATGTGCCCCCACCCCACCGATCGCCCCCCCAGCCCCCCGATCTGGCCGGTACACTGCTCCGGCTCCCCTCCGTCCAGTGCTCCGCTCCCCCCTGTGCTCTTGTCCGCTCCCCCCGTGCTCCAATCACCCCCCCTGCACTCCGATCCACCCCCCCGTGCTCCGTTCCACCCCCCGTGCTCCGTTCCAGCCCCCTCGTGCTCCGTTCCAGCCCCCTCGTGCTCCGAACCCCCCCCCCCCCCCCGTGGTCCCCCCCCACCCCATCATACTTACCGATCCTGCCGGGGTCCCGTCCGTCTTCTACCTGGGCGCCGCCATCTTCCAAAATGGCGGGCGCATGCGCAGTGCGCCCGCCGAATCTGCCGGCCGGCAGATTCGTTCCAAAGTGCATTTTGATCACTGAGATATAATCTATCTCAGTGATCAAAATAAAAAAAATAATAAATGACCCCCCCCCCCTTTGTCACCCCCATAGGTAGGGACAATAAAAAAATAAAGAAAAATTTTTTTTTCCACTAATGTTAGAATAGGGGTAGGGGTAGGGGTAGGGCTAGGGGTAGGGCTAGGGTTAGGGTTAGGGGTAGGGTTAGGGTTAGGGTTTCGGTATGTGCACACGTATTCTGGTCCTCTGCGGATTTTTCCGCTGCAGATTTGATAAATCCGCAGTGCTAAACCGCTGCGGATTTACCGCGTTTTTTTTCTGCGCATTTCACTGCGGTTTTACAATTGCGATTTTCTATTGGAGCAGTTGTAAAACCGCTGCGGAATCCGCACAAAGAAGTGACATGCTGCGGAATGTAAACCGCTGCGTTTCCGTGCAGTTTTTCCGCAGCATGTGTACAGCGATTTTTGTTTCCCATAGGTTTACATTGAACTGTAAACTCATGGGAAACTGCAGCGTTTTCCGCAGCATGTGCACATACCTTTAGAATTAGGCTATGTGCACACGGTGCGGATTTGGCTGCGGATTGGCCGCTGCGGATTCGCAGCAGTGTTCCATCAGGTCTACAGTACCATGTAAACATATGAAAAACCAAATCCGCTGTGCCCATGGTGCGGAAAATACCGCGCGGAAACGCTGCGTTGTATTTTCCGCAGCATGTCAATTCTTTGTGCGGATTCCGCAGCGTTTTACACCTGTTCCTCAATAGGAATCCGCAGGTGAAATCCGCACAAAAAAACACTGGAAATCCGCGGAAAATCTGCAGGTAAAACGCAGTGCCTTTTACCCGCGGATTTTTCAAAAATGGTGCGGAAATACCTCACACGAATCCGCAACGTGGGCACATAGCCTTAGGGTTAGGGTTGGAATTAGGGTTGTGGTTAGGGGTGTGTTGGGGTTATGGGTGTGATTAGGATTATGGCTACAGTTGGGATTAGGGTTAGGGGTGTGTTGGGGTTAGTGTTGGAGGTAGAATTGAGGGGTTACCACTGTTTAGGCACATCAGGGGTCTCCAAACGCAAAATGGCACCACCATTGATTCCAGCCAATCTCGTATTCAAAAAGTCAAATGGTGCTCCCTTAATTCCGAGCCCCGACGTGTGCCCAAACAGTGGTTTACCCCCACATATGGGGTACCAGCATACTCAGGATAAACTGCGCAACAATTACTGGGGTCCAATTTCTCCTGTTACCCTTGTGACAATAAAAAAATGCTTGCTAAAACATCATTTTTGAGGAAAGAAAAATGATTTTTTATTTTCACGGCTCTGCGTTGTAAACGTCTGTGAAGCACTTGGGGGTTCAAAGTGCTCACCACATATCTAGATAAGTTCCTTGGGGGGTCTAGTTTCTAAAATGGGGTCACTTGTGGGGGGTTTCTACTGTTTAGGCACACCAGGGGCTCTGCAAACGCAATGTGACGCCTGCAGACGATTCCATCAAAGTCTGCATTTCAAAACATCACTACTTCACTTCCGAGCCCCAACGTGTGCCCAAACAGTGGTTTACCCCCACATATGGGGTATCACCGTACTCAGGAGAAACTGGACAACAAATATTGGGGTCAAATTTCTCCTGTTACCCTTGGGAAAATAAAAAATTGCAGGCTAAAAGATCATTTTTGAGAAAAAAATTTTTTTTTTATTTTCATGGCTCTGCGTTATAAACTTCTGTGAAGCACTTGGGGGTTCAAAGTCCTCACCACACATCTATATTAGTTCCTTTGGGGGTCTAGTTTCCAAAATGGGGTCACTTGTGGGGGAGCTCCAATGTTTAGGCACACAGGGGCTCTCCAAACGCGACATGGTGTCCGCTAACAATTGGAGCTAATTTTCCATTCAAAAAGTCAAATGGCGCGCCTTCCCTTCCGAGCCCTGCCGAGTGCCCAAACAGTGGTTTACCCCCACATATGAGGTATAAGCGTACTCGGGAGAAATTGCTCAACAAATTTTATGATCCATTTTATCCTACTGCCTATGTGAAAATGAAAAAATTGAGGCGAAAAGAATTTTTTTGTGAAAAAAAAGTACTTTTTCATTTTTACAGATCAATTTGTGAAGCACCTGAGGGTTTAAAGTGCTCACTAGGCATCTAATTAAGTTCCTTGGGGGGTCTAGTTTCCAAAATGGGGTCACTTGTGGGGGAGCGCCAATGTTTAGGCACACAGGAGCTATCCAAACGCGACATGGTGTCCGCTAACGATGGAAATAATTTTTCATTCAAAAAGTCAAATGGCGCTCCTTCCCTTCCGAGCCTTACCATGTGCCCAAACAGTGGTTTACCCCCACATGTGAGGTATTGGTGTACTCAGGAGAAATTGCCCAACACATTTTAGGATCCATTTTATCCTGTTGCCCATGTGAAAATGAAAAAATTGAGGCTAAAAGAATTTTTTTGTAAAAAAAAAAGTACTTTTTCATTTTTACGGATCAATTTGTGAAGCACCTGGGGGTTCAAAGTGCTCACTATGCATCTAGATAAGTTCCTTGGGGCGTCTAGTTTCCAAAATGGGGTCACTTGTGGGGGAGCTCCAATTTTTAGGCACACGGGGGCTCTCCAAACGTGAGATGGTGTCCGCTAAAGAGTGGAGCCAATTTTTGATTCAAAAAGTCAAATGGCGCTCCTTCCCTTCCAAGCCCTGCCGTGCGCCCAAACAGTGGTTTACCCCCACATATGAGGTATCAGCGTACTCAGGACAAATTGGACAACAACTTTCGTGGTTCAGTTTCTCCTTTTACCATTGGGAAAATAAAAAAATTGTTGCTAAAAGATAATTTTTGTGACTAAAAAGTTAAATGTTCATTTTTTCCTTCCATGTTGCTTCTGCTGCTGTGAAGCACCTGAAGCGTTAATAAACTTCTTGAATGTGGTTTTGAGTACCTTGAGGGGTGCAGTTTTTAGAATGGTGTCAGTTTTGGGTATTTTCAGCCATATAGACCCCTCAAACTGACTTCAAATGTGAGGTGGTCCCTAAATAAAATGGTTTTGTAAATTTCGTTGTAAAAATGACAAATCGCTGGTCAAATTTTAACCCTTATAACTTCCTAACAAAAAAAAAATGTTGTTTCCAAAATTGTGCTGATGTAAAGTAAACATGTGGGAAATGTTATTTATTAACTATTTTGTGTCACATATCTCTCTGGTTTAACAGAATAAAAATTCAAAATGTGAAAATTGCGAAATTTTCAAAATTTTCGCCAAACTTCCGTTTTTATCACAAATAAACGCAGAATTTATTGACCTAAATTTACCACTAACATGAAGACCAATATGTCACGAAAAAACAATCTCAGAACCGCTAGGATCCGTTGAAGCGTTCCTGAGTTATTACCTCATAAAGGGACAATGGTCAGAATTGCAAAAAACGGCAAGGTCTTTAAGGTCAAAATAGGCTGGGTCATGAAGGGGTTAACGCATGCGCAGTAAGAATTAAGGCACGCCGAACTAAGGAAAATAGCGTCCTCCATGTGCTTTTTGTCATCCCATTGGGATGCGTTTGTTTTTAACTATATTCAAATATATATATATATATATATATATATATATATATATATATATATATATATATATTTTTTAATTCTTTAAGTTTTTAAGTAACAAGACAAAAATAAAAAAACATACTCACGAACAGATCTCAGATGCGTATTGAATTCAAGCAATAGAGACTAAAGTATACTTGAGAACAAATGACAGATCAAGCAACTGACAGAATCTATGGATGGAAGGCTGCTGAGTGTCATCACAAAGAAAGGTGGCTATATTGGTCACTAATGTTTGGAGGTTTTGCTTTTGCATGTCAGAAATGTTTATTTCTAAATTTTGTGCAGTTATATTGGTTTATCTGGTGAAAATAAACAAGTGAGATGGGAATATATTTGGTTTTTATTAAGTTGCCTAATAATTCTGCACAGTATTAATTACCTGCACAAACCGATATCCTCCTAAGATAACCAAAAAAAAACCCCACTCCAACTTCCAAAAATATTACGCTTTGATATTTGAGTCTTTTGGGTTGATTGAGAAAATAGTTGTTGATCAATAATAAAAATAATCCTCTAAAATACAACTTGCCTAATAATTCTGCACACAGTGTATCCAGTGCAATATCTTGTCATTCATTGAATCATGACGATCCACATACAGTTTTTTCTTGTATATAAAGTGCATTATATCGTGCATTATATTATACAATCCATTGTAATTCATTAAGTGCAGCTGTGCTCTCAAATAAATTTGAATATAGGAATTTAAGGCTATTTTCTCTAGACCTGAATATGTTGTTAATGTTATTATACTCACTTGTTTTCTCCCAGCTAAGTCTGCATCGATATCATTTATTCTTAAGTATACTTTAGTCTATTTCTAATACGCATCTGAGATCTGTTTGTGAGTATATGTTTTTTTACATTTGTCTTGTTACTTGAAAACTTAAAGAATTGAAAAAAATATATATATATATTTGAACTAGCTGAAGAGCCCGGCGTTGCCTGGGCATAGTAAATATCTGTGGTTAGTTATAGCACCTCACTTCTCTTATTTTCCCATCACGCCTCTTATTTTCCCAATCACATCTTTCATTTTCCCCCTCACATCTCTCATTTTCTCCCTCACATCTCTCATTTTCTCCCTCACTCCTCTCATTCCCCCCTAACACTTGTCATTTCAACCTCACATCTGTCATTTTCTGATCACTCCACTATTTTTCCTCACTCCTCTCATTTTGCACTCACACCTCAGTATATACATGTTTGTCATCTCCCTTATATATAGTATACATCTGTATGTCATCTCCTGTATATAGTATATACCTGTATGTCATCTCCCCTGTATATATTATATACCTGCTGTGTGTCATCTCCCCTATATATAGTATATACCTGAATGTCATCTCCTTCTATATATAGTATATACCTGTATGTCATCTCCCCTGTATATAGTATATATCTGTGTGTCATCTCCTCCTGTATATAGTATATACCTGCATGTCATCTTCTATATATAGCATATACCTGTATGTCATCTCCTCCTGTATATAGTATATACCTGTAGGTCATGTGCTCCTGTATATAGTATATACCTGTGTGTCATCTCCTCCTGTATATAGTATATACCTGTATGTCATCTCCTCCTGTATATATATGTACCTGTATGTCATCTCCTCCTCTACAGGTCCTTCTCAAAAAATTAGCATATAGTGTTAAATTTCATTATTTACCATAATGTAATGATTACAATTAAACTTTCATATATTATAGATTCATTATCCACCAACTGAAATTTGTCAGGTCTTTTATTGTTTTAATACTGATGATTTTGGCATACAACTCCTGATAACCCAAAAAACCTGTCTCAATAAATTAGCATATCAAGAAAAGGTTCTCTAAACGACCTATTACCCTAATCTTCTGAATCAACTAATTAACTCTAAACACATGCAAAAGATACCTGAGGCTTTTATAAACTCCCTGCCTGGTTCATTACTCAAAACCCCCATCATGGGTAAGACTAGCGACCTGACAGATGTCAAGAAGGCCATCATTGACACCCTCAAGCAAGAGGGTAAGACCCAGAAAGAAATTGCTCAACAAATAGGCTGTTCCCAGAGTGCTGTATCAAGGCACCTCAATGGTAAGTCTGTTGGAAGGAAACAATGTGGCAGAAAACGCTGTACAACGAGAAGAGGAGACCGGACCCTGAGGAAGATTGTGGAGAAGGACAGATTCCAGACCTTGGGGAACCTGAGGAAGCAGTGGACTGAGTCTGTTGTGGAAACATCCAGAGCCACCGTGCACAGGCGTGTGCAGGAAATGGGCTACAGGTGCCGCATTCCCCAGGTAAAGCCACTTTTGAACCATAAACAGCGGCAGAGGCGCCTGACCTGGGCTACAGAGAAGCAGCACTGGACTGTTGCTAAGTGGTCCCAAGTACTTTTTTCTGATGAAAGCAAATTTTGCATGTCATTCGGAAATCAAGGTGCCAGAGTCTGGAGGAAGACTGGGGAGAAGAAAATGCCAAAATGCCTGAAGTCCAGTGTCAAGTACCCACAGTCAGTGATGGTGTGGGGTGCCATGTCAGCTGCTGGTGTTGGTCCACTGTGTTTCATCAAGGGCAGGGTCAATGCAGCTAGCTATCAGGAGATTTTGGAGACCTTCATGCTTCCATCGGCTGAAATGCTTTATGGAGATGAAGATTTCATTTTTCAGCACGACCTGGCACCTGCTCACAGTGCCAAAACCACTGGTAAATGGTTTACTGACCATGGTATTACTGTGCTCAATTGGCCTGCCAACTCTCCTGACCTGAACCCCATAGAGAATCTGTGGGATATTGTGAAGAGAAAGTTGAGAGACGCAAGACCCAACACTCTGGATGAGCTTAAGGCCGCTATTGAAGCATCCTGGGCCTCCATAACATCTCAGCAGTGTCACAGGCTGATTGCCTCCATGCCACGCCGCATTGAAGCAGTCATTTCTGCCAAAGGATTCCCGACCAAGTATTGAGTGCATAACTGAACATTATTATTTGATGGTTTTTTTGTTTGTTATTAAAAAACACTTTTATTTGATTGGATGGGTGAAATATGCTAATTTATTGAGACAGGTTTTTTGGGTTATCAGGAGTTGTATGCCAAAATCATCAGTATTAAAACAATAAAAGACCTGACAAATTTCAGTTGGTGGATAATGAATCTATAATATATGAAAGTTTAATTGTAATCATTACATTATGGTAAATAATGAAATTTAACACTATATGCTAATTTTTTGAGAAGGACCTGTATATAGTATATACCTGTGTGTCATCTCTCCTGCATATAGTATATATCTGTGTCATCTCCCCTGTATCTAGTATATACCTGTGTGTCATCTCCTCCTGTATTAGACCTCGTTCACACGTTATTTGCTCAGTATTTTTACCTCAGTATTTGTAAGCTAAATTGGCAGCCTGATAAATCCCCAGCCAACAGGAAGCCCTCCCCCTGGCAGTATATATTAGCTCACACATACACATAATAGACAGGTCATGTGACTGACAGCTGCCGTATTTCCTATGGTACATTTGTTGTAGTTTGTCTGCTTATTAATCAGATTTTTATTTTTGAAGGATAAGACCAGACTTGTGAGTGTTTTAGGGCGAGTTTCGTTTGTCAAGTTGTGTATGTTGAGTTGCGTGTGGCGACATGCATGTAGCGACTTTTGTGAGATGAGTTTTGTGTAGCAACATGCGTGTAGCAACTTTTTGTGTGTCGAGTTGCATGTGACAGGTTAGTGCAGCAACTTGTGTGGAGCAAGTTTTGCGCATGGCGAGTTTTGCGCGTGGCGAGTTTTGTGTGGTGCCTTTTGAGTATGTGCAAGTTTTGTGTGAGGCAAATTTTGCATGTGTTGCAACTTTTATGCATGTGGCAATTTTTCCGCGTGTGCAAGTTTTGCGTGTGGCGAGTTTTCCATGAGGTGAGTTTTGCACTTGTGGCGAGTTTTGCAAGAGCCTAGTTTTTGCATGTGGCGAGTTCTGCGCGTGGCGAGTTTTGAGCGGCGACTTTTTTGTTTCGACTTTTATGTAGCGAGGTTGGAGAATGTGTGGTGAAATGTGTGCTGAGGGTGATATGTGTTCATGCACGTGGTAGTGTGTGGCGCATTTTGTGTGTGTGTTCATATCCCCGTGTGTGGTGAGTATCCCATGTCGGGGCCCCACCTTAGCAACTGTACGGTATATACTCTTTGGCGCAATCGCTCTCACTCTTTACGTCCCCCTTGTTCACATCTGGCAGCTGTCAATTTGCCTCCAACACTTTTCCTTTCATTTTTTCCCATTATGTAGATAGGGGCAAAATTGTTTGGTGAATTGCAAAGCACGGGGTTAAAATTTCACCTCACAACATAGCCTATGACGCTCTCAGGGTCCAGACATGTGACTGTGCAAGATTTGGTGGCTGTAGTTTCGACGTCTCCAACACTTTTCCTTTCACTTTTTTCCCCATTATGTAGATAGGGGCAAAATGGTTTGGTGAATTGGAACGCGCGGGGTTAAAATTTCACCTCACAACATAGCCTATGACGCTCTCGGGGTCCAGACGTGTGACTGTGCAAAATTTTGTGGCTGTAGCTGCGACGGTGCAGATGCCAATCCCGGACATACACACATACACACATTCAGCTTTATATATTAGATATAGTTAAAAACAAACTCACCCTAATGGGATCACAAAAAGCACATGGAGGACGCTATTTTCCTTAGTTCGGCGTGCCTTAATTCTTACTGCGCATGCGTTAATGTTACATTACGTCAATAGAAACGTCTATTGACGTAATGAAACATTAACGCATGCGCAGTAAGAATTAAGGCACGCCGAACTAAGGAAAATAGTGTCCTCCATGTGATTGGAGAGATGGGATGTGTGTTTGAGGACCTGTAGTGATGTCACAATAACCTGACGAGCCATGTGATAGATACCTGGGTGTGGTTACACCTATGTAATGGAGGTGTGTTTGGCACATGGGACAGAGTGCTGGCTAGTCTCAGCCACAGCAAGGAGGCCTGTGAGATACCTCCATAGTGGACGGTCTGATAACCGTGATACTGGCCAGGGTCAGTGAGAGACGTCTATGGGACACCCGAGGAAAGAGGCATCAGGGAACCTGTGCGGCACTAACAGGTAACGGAAAGGGATTCATGTTAGAATGACCGGGGTCAGAGAGAGAAAGACTGTTTACTCTATGGGATACCTCTGAAGATAAGAGGCATCCGGGAACCTGTGTGATGGATGCCAACAGGTAACGGACTGTAATCCACGTTATGCTGACCGAGGTCAGTGTGGGACTGTGGTTCCACTGTAAAGCTGAATGTGTACAGACAGTGTTCAGGCTATTGCATACTACCAAGTTCCTGAGGTTCTGGTTTATGCCGATGTGGAAATAAACCTAAGAGACTGTTTTTGTAAGAAAATCGTGCCAGTGTGTGTTTATCTTGTTGCCAAGCAAGTGTCCTCCAAGACACGCAGTAAGCGTTATCTTACATTTGGTGCTAGACTGCGGGCAACGGTCCAGGAAGCACATGTGGAGGTGATTGTTGTGGCTTGGCGGGGTCAGAAAGATTTTTTTTTCTATTTTTCCCCTCAAATCAACTTGCTGTGGATCGGCAGGTCCACGAAGCTGACAAGCGTCGGGTTGTAACTTGGCGGGGTTACGAAGAGTTGCTGTGAATCAGCGGGTCCACGAAGTCTGTGGTGCGGAGCAGTTTAGAGCCTTGAGGAGAGGAGCTGCAGATGCAGCACAATGTTCTGCAGTAGCCGGAGCTGCAGTGGCAGCAGTAGCGGCTTGTGATTGGCAGCCCGTGGTGCCGGTGGTTTGTGACTGCAGCAGGAGTTGTGGTATCACCAGCAGGAGTTGGTGAGGTGTCAAAAACATTGCTGGTCCAGATCGTGCAAACTCTTAAAGGGCCAGTGCAAGCCCAGAGACATATTGGTGTTTTGTGCGAACTGGGGCCTGAGAGTACCGTGGGGAGTCCACGGGGTGTACCGCAGGGAAAGGGTGGTGCCCAAAAGGGGGCGGAGTCCCAAAAGGGGGCAGTATCCCAAAAAGAAGTAGTTGCCAGAGAACCTCCAAAAGCAGATGAGTGGAAGCATGTGACCAAAAAAAGCAAGAAGACCATGGAGAAATCACCAACCACACAACTGAAGAACCTATATCAAATCTTTGTAGAGGATGAAGATGGCACACCTAAGGATGAAGCAATACCAGCAAGAAAAAAAAAAAAGGGCTCACAGCAACAAGTGACAGCAAAAAGTACAGCCAAGAAGCAACGAAGAGTGGTGGTGGTGGGAGACTCACTACTGAGAGGCACAGAAGCAGCCATCTGCAGACCGGACATAACCGCAAGAGAAGTATGCTGCCTTCCAGGTGCGATGATCAAGGATGTGACCGATAGGATACCAAAGCTCTTCAGCTCCAAGGACGTCCACCCATTTCTTCTGATACATGTTGGCACCAATGACACGGCAAGGAAGGACCTACCGCCAATCTGCAAGGACTTTGAAGAGTTGTGGAAGAAAGTAAAGGAACTGGATGCACAGGTAGTTTTTTCTTCTATCCTTCCAGTAGACGGGCATGGCACCAGGAGATGGAACAGGATCCTTGATGCGAACAACTGGCTAAGAAGATGGTGCAGACAACAAGGATTCGGATTCCTGGACCACGGTGTGAATTACTTGTATGATGGACTCCTCGCCAGAGACAGACTACACCTCAAAAAACCTAGGAAACACACATTCGCCAGAAGACTCGCTACACTCATCAGGAGGGCGTTAAACTAGAAGAAGAGGGGATGGGAAGAAAAACAGACTCGAACAAAGAAGAACCAGGAAAACATACTCCGAAGGGAGGTAAGAACATTTCTAAAACAATCCACAGCGAGGAGATTGGAACAAAACAAAATCCTCTAAACTGCATGCTCGCAAACGCCAGAAGCCTGACAAAAAAGATGGAAGAACTAGAAGCAGAAATATCTACAGGTAACTTTGACATAGTGGGAATAACCGAGACATGGTTGGATGAAAGCTATGACTGGGCAGTTAACTTACAGGGTTACAGTCTGTTTAGAAAGGATCGTAAAAATCGGAGAGGAGGAGGGGTTTTTCTCTATGTAAAGTCTTGTCTAAAGTCCACTTTAAGGGAGGATATTAGCGAAGGGAATGAGGATGTCGAGTCCATATGGGTCGAAATTCATGGAGGGAAAAATGGTAACAAAATTCTCATTGGGGTCTGTTACAAACCCCCAAATATAACAGAAATCATGGAAAGTCTACTTCTAAAGCAGATAGATGAAGCTGCAACCCATAATGAGGTCCTGGTTATGGGGGACTTTAACTACCCGGATATTAACTGGGAAACAGAAACCTGTGAAACCCATAAAGGCAACAGGTTTCTGCTAATAACCAAGAAAAAATATCTTTCACAATTGGTGCAGAATCCAACCAGAGGAGCAGCACTTTTAGACCTAATACTATCTAATAGACCTGACAGAATAACAAATCTGCAGGTGGTCGGGCATCTAGGAAATAGCGACCACAATATTGTACCGTTTCACCTGTCTTTCACGAAGGGGGACTTGTCAGGGAGTCACAAAAACACTGAACTTTAGGAAGGCAAAGTTTGACCAGCTTAGAGATGCCCTTAATCTGGTAGACTGGGACAATATCCTCAGAAATAAGAATACAGATAATAAATGGAAAATGTTTAAGAACATCCTAAATAGGCAGTGTAAGCGATTTATACCTTGTGGGAATAAAAGGACTAGAAATAGGAAAAACCCAATGTGGCTAAACAAAGAAGTAAGACAGGCAATTAACAGTAAAAAGAAAGCATTTGCACTACTAAAGCAGGATGGCACCACTGAATCTCTAAAAAACTATAGGGAGAAAAATACTTTATCTAAAAAACTAATTAAAGCTGCCAAAAAGGAAACCGAGAAGCACATTGCTAAGGAGAGTAAAACTAATCCCAAACTGTTCTTCAACTATACCAATAGTAAAAGAATAAAAACTGAAAATGTAGGCCCCTTAAAAAATAGTGAGGAAAGAATGGTTGTAGATGACGAGGAAAAAGCTAACATATTAAACACCTTCCTCTCCACGGTATTCACGGTGGAAAATGAAATGCTAGGTGAAATCCCAAGAAACAATGAAAACCCTATATTAAGGGTCACCAATCTAACCCAAGAAGAGGTGCGAAACCGGCTAAATAAGATTAACCCCTCTGTGACCTTGGACGTACTATCCCGTCGAGGTGCCCTGGGCCTATCTGACCCTTGACGGGATAGTACGTCATGCCCTTTAATGCGATACCGCGACTTAAGTCGCGGTGATCGCATTAAAATTCCGACGCCATCTCCCCTGGGGGGAGATGGCCTCGGCATCCAGGGCATTGTCGCCGCCCAACCGCCCTCTCGATCGCTGTGATTGGCTGTTCAATTCTGAACAGCCAATCACAGCCATTCTCATTGTTTCAGCCAATCGGAGCGGCTGAAACAATGAGGTCACAGGCTAGGATCGAGTACCGATGTACTCGATCCTAGGTCCGGTGCCTGGCAACGCCAGGCACCGGCAAGAACACCCCGGATTGGTGCGATCGCCGATCGCATCGATCGCGCCAATCGCAGGGCACCGCGCGGTATTACCGCGCTGTGCCCTGCCGGAACCTGCGTGGATCGGTGCTCTAATAGCACCGATCCTAGGATAGGATAGGATAGGACACAGTGCAGGCCCAGCAGGGCCTGCAGGAGCCGATTGGCGCGATCGATGTCATCGTCGATCGCGCCAATCACAGGGCGCAGCGGCGATCACGCTGTGACCGCTCTGTGCCCTGCAGGTGACCTGGCTGTGACCTGCCTAGGATGGCGCGAACAGATCCGATCCTAGGCAGGTCACAGCCAGGTCACCAGGAAAGCTCTGATTGGTGGGATCGATGTTATGGTGGATCCCACCAATGACAGGTCACAGCAGCAGCATGACCGCTCTGTGACCTGTCTGTGTCACCTGCCTGACCTGTGTATGACTGCTCTGCAGGGTCCTCATTCTAGCTGAGGATTCCTACAGAGCGGTCATACTGCTGGATCTCCTGGCTTGATCTCTCTGCTGGATCTACCTTCTGTGCTGGGTATTGTGGTGCCACAGCAGCCTGTAGCACCACAATCCCTGCTAAAGAAAGAAGACAACTAAACGTAAGTTTTATCCCTGATCCCTGCCCAATCCCCGTTCATCCGTGCCCAATCCCCGTTCATCCACCCCAATCCCCGTTCATCCACCCCAATCCCCCCTTCCCCCTCTTTTTACCCCCTCCACCCCCATTTGTGCCGCCTCCGTGCGCACATTTAGTAGCCGCCGAGCGTTGATTGGTGACGCAGTTCACCGATCAACGCTCGCGCTCGCTTTTTTTCCCTCGCCCCCGTTGCGCCAAATCCGTACACACATTCCGCAGCCGCCAAAGTTTGATAAGTGACGCAGTTCACTTATCAGAGTTTGTGCCTGCCGTTTTCCTTTTTTTTTTTTCACCCCCCTTTTGCGCCACCTGACTACAACCGTACGTTTTGATCACTGATCCCTGCCCAATCCCCACTTCCACCCCCATCTCCCTTCCCCCTCTTTTTACCCCCCTTTGCACCTCCTTCCGTGCGCCCATTTAACAGCCGCCGAACGTTGATTGGTGACGCAGTTCACCGATCAACGCTCGCGCTCGCTTTTTTTCCCTCACCCCCGTTGCGCCAACTCCGTACACACATCCCGCAGCCGCCAAAGTTTGATAAGTGACGCAGTTCACTTATCAGAGTTTGTGCCTGCCGTTTTCCTTTTTTTTTTTTTTTCACCCCCCTTTTGCGCCACCTGACTACAACCGTACGTTTTGATCACTGATCCCTGCCCAATCCCCACTTCCACCCCCATCTCCCTTCCCCCTCTTTTTACCCCCCTTTGCACCTCCTTCCGTGCGCCCATTTAACAGCCGCCGAACGTTGATTGGTGACGCAGTTCACCGATCAACTCTCGCGCTCGCTTTTTTCCCCTCAGCCTTTTTGCGCAACCTCCGTACACACATCCCGCAGCCGCCAAACTTTGATAAGTGACGCAGTTCTCTTATCAGAGTTTGTGCCTGCCTTTTTTTTTTTTTTTTTTTTTTACAGGTTTTTCTTCTCCTTTTAGCGTTTTCTTTTCAGATAAGTTTGCACAAATCACTATCCCCCCACACATACACATACAGTTATCAATAAAGTGCACCCAATCACCATATTCACACAAAAATGTCCCGCTCGTCCCGTTCGTCCCAACAGCGCTATTCATTGGAGGAGGCATATGCTTTCCTTGCCTCCGACACTGATAGCGAGGGAGAGGATCCCACTTTTCTTTAATTTTCTGATTCTTCATCCTCTTCCTCCTCCTCCTCTTCCTCCTCCTCTTCCTCCTCCTCATCTTCCTCCTCGGGTCCTGCGGAACCACCACGCAGACGCCCCAGGACAGAAGATGAGGCAGCCCCCACCACTCCTGAACCAGCGCTCCCCACTGCGGAACCCACATGGACCTCGCCCCCCGAAAATTACGAGCCACTGATTCCTGATTTTGTGGCAGAATCAGGAATCAAGTTTGACACCACGGGCCTCACAGAAACAGACTTTTTCAAAGTCTTTTTCTCTGAGGATTTTATTAACCTCATGGTGGAGCAAACTAATTTGTATGCTCGTCAATTTTTGGAGCAAAACCCCGGTACATCATTTTCCAACTGGTCTCCTGTAGACGCAGTTGAAATGATGCAGTTTTGGGGCCTGGTCCTCCACATGGGGATCGTGAAGAAGCCAGAAATGCGGCAATATTGGAGTGTAGATGTTTTATATAACACTCTAGTATTCCGAATGGCCATGGTTCGGAGACGTTTTGAGGCCATCCATAAATTCCTGCATTATTCCGATAATGCACAGTGTCCCGCACGAGATGACCCCAACTTTGACCGTCTGTTCAAAGTTCGGCCGGTCATCGAACACTTCAACAAAAAGTTTTCTGAAGTGTACGTGCCCAAAAGGGACATCTGCGTGGATGAGTCCTTGGTCCATTTTAAGGGGCGGCTCGGATTCCGTCAATACCTGCCCAACAAAAGGGCCAGGTACGGAATCAAACTCTACAAGCTGTGTGAGAGTGCCTCAGGGTACATCCACAGGTTTAGAGTGTATGAAGGGAAGGACAGCAGGATTGAACCCCCTGAGTGTCTTCCTGTCCTGGGAGTGAGTGGGAAGATCGTGTGGGATTTGGTGCACCCACTGCTGGATAAAGGTTATCACCTCTATACTGATAACTTTTATACCAGCATCCCACTCTACAAATCCCTCTCTGCGCGAGGTACCGCAGCCTGCGGTACTGTGTGCAAAAATCAGAGAGGCCTCCCAAAGACGCTACTTTGGCAGATGCTCAGAAAAGGTGAGAGCAAGGCCCAATGTAGCGACCACCTGCTGGTGGTCAAGTACAAGGACAAGAGGGATGTCCTTCTCTTGACCACCATACATGGTGATGGCAGAGCCCTCAGCACTGTACGGGGTACCTCTACACAGGTCTGCAAACCGGACTGTGTACTGGGCTACAACAAAAGCATGGGGGGGTTGATCTCTCTGATCAACTCCTCCAACCATACAGTGCTTTGAGAAAGGCCAAGGTGTGGTACAAAAAGTTGGCCGTCCACATCGTACAAATGGCAATGCTCAACGCTTTCCTGCTGTTACGATGTGCACGCCACACCGATACGTCGTACCTTCAGTTCCAGGAGGTAGTGGCTAAGGCCCTGATATTTGGTACTCCGGAAGGAGAGGGCCCCAGTACTTCCGGAACTGAAGGTGCTCGTATTGTACCAGGCCAGCATTTTCCGGGGGTGGTCCCGCCAACCGGCAGAAAAGGTAAGCCACAAAAAAGGTGCCGAGTGTGTTACAAAAGGGGAATACGCAAGGACACCATTTATCAATGCGACACCTGCCCCGAAAAACCTGGCCTGTGTATGAAGGATTGCTTCAGATTGTACCACACCTCCATGCACTACTAATTTACTTTACAAGAAAGCGTACATTAGTTCCAAAAAGGGGGCACATCTAGATAAGTTCCTTGGGGGCGGTCTAGGTTCCAAAATGATGTCATTTGTGGTTTTTTTTTTACTGTTTAGGCACATCAGGGGCTCTGCAAACGGAACATGACGACCGCAGACCATTTCTGCATTCCAAAACGTCACAACTTCCCTTTCGAGCCCCAACGTGTGCCTAAACAGTTTTTTCCCACATATGGCGTACCAGCGTAATCAGGACAATTTGGACAACAACTTTTGATGTCCAATTTCTCCTGTTACCTTTGGGAAAATTAAAAATTGGGGACTAAAATATCATTTTTGTGGGAAAAAATAGGATTTTTTATTTTCACGCCTGGGCATTATAAACTTTCGTGAAGCACTTGGGGGATAAAAGTGCTCATGACACATCTAGATAAGTTCCTTAGGGTGTCTAGTTTCCAAAATGGGGTCACTTGTGGGGGGTCTCCACTGTTTAGGCACATCAGGGGGTCGCCAAACGCGACATGGCGTCCGATCTCAATTCCAGCCAAATTTAGCTTGAAAAAGTCAAACGGCGCTCCTTTCCTTCTGAGCCCTGCCATGCGCCCAAACAGTGGTCCCCCCCCACATATGGGGTATCAGCGTACTCAGGACAAATTGGACAACTACTTTTGGGGTCCAATTTCTCCTTTTACCCTTGAGAAAATAAAAAATTGGGGACTAAACGATCATGTTTGTGGAAAAAATAGGAATTCTTTTCACGCCCGGGCGCTATAAACTTTCGTGAAGCACTTGGGGGATAAAAGTGCTCATGACACATCTAGATAAGTTCCTTAGGGGGTCTAGTTTCCAAAATGGGGTCACTTGTGGGGGGTTTCCACTGTTTAGGCACATCAGGGGGTCGCCAAACGCGACCGATCTCAATTCCTGCCAAATTTAGCTTGAAAAAGTCAAACGGCGCTCCTTTCCTTCTGAGCCCTGCCATGCGCCGAAAAAGTGGTTCCCCCTCACATGTGGGGTATCAGCGTACTCAGGATAAATTGGACAACAACTTTTGAGGTCCATTTTCTCTTTTTACCCTTGGGAAATTAAAAAGATTATTGCTGAAAGATCATTTTTGTGACTAAAAAGTTAAATGTTCATTTTTTCCTTCCATGTTGCTTCTGCTGCTGTGAATCACCTGAAGGGTTAATAAACTTCTTGAATGTGGTTTTGAGCACCTTGAGGGGTGCAGTTTTTAGAATGGTGTCGCTTTTGGGTATTTTCTGCCATATAGACCCCTCAAAATGACTTCAAATGTGAGGTGGTCCCTTAAAAAAATGGTTTTGTAAATTTGGTTGTAAAAATGAGAAATTGCTGGTCAAATTTTAACCCTTATAACTTCCTTGAAAAAAAAAAAGTTTGTTTCAAAAATTGTGCTGATGTAAAGTAGACATGTGGGAAATGTTATTTATTAACTATATTGTGTCACATAACTCTCTGGTTTAACAGAATAAAAATTCAAAGTTGGAAAATTGTGAAATTTTCAAAATTTTCGCCAAATTTCCGTTTTTTTCACAAATAAACGCAAGTTATATCGAAGAAATTTTAGCACTATCATGAAGTACAATATGTTACAAGAAAACAATCTCAGAATCGCTAAGATCCGTTGAAGCGTTTCGGAGTTATAACCTCATAAAGGGACAGTGGTCAGAATTGTAAAAATTGGCCTGGTCATTGACGTGCAAACCACCCTTGGGGGTAAAGGGGTTAAAATAGATAAATCTCCGGGTCCGGATGGCATACACCCACGAGTACTAAGAGAACTAAGTAATGTAATAGATAAACCATTATTTCTTATTTTTAGGGACTCTATAGCGACGGGGTCTGTTCCGCAGGACTGGCGCATAGCAAATGTGGTGCCAATATTCAAAAAGGGCTCTAAAAGTGAACCTGGAAATTATAGGCCAGTAAGTCTAACCTCTATTGTTGGTAAAATATTTGAAGGTTTTCTGAGGGATGTTATTCTGGATTATCTCAATGAGAATAACTGTTTAACTCCATATCAGCATGGGTTTATGAGAAATCGCTCCTGTCAAACCAATCTAATCAGTTTTTATGAAGAGGTAAGCTATAGGCTGGACCACGGTGAGTCATTGGACGTGGTATATCTCGATTTTTCCAAAGCGTTTGATACCGTGCCGCACAAGAGATTGGTACACAAAATGAGAATGCTTGGTCTGGGGGAAAATGTGTGTAAATGGGTTAGTAACTGGCTTAGTGATAGAAAGCAGAGGGTGGTTATAAATGGTATAGTCTCTAACTGGGTCGCTGTGACCAGTGGGGTACCGCAGGGGTCGGTATTGGGACCTGTTCTCTTCAACATATTCATTAATGATCTGGTAGAAGGTTTACACAGTAAAATAGCGATATTTGCAGATGATACAAAACTATGTAAAGCAGTTAATACAAGAGAAGATAGTATTCTGCTACAGATGAATCTGGATAAGTTGGAAACCTGGGCTGAAAGGTGGCAGATGAGGTTTAACAATGATAAATGTAAGGTTATACACATGGGAAGAAGGAATCAATATCACCATTACACACTGAACGGGAAACCACTGGGTAAATGTGACAGGGAGAAGGACTTGGGGATCCTAGTTAATGATAAACTTACCTGGAGCAGCCAGTGCCAGGCAGCAGCTGCCAAGGCAAACAGGATCATGGGGTGCATTAAAAGAGGTCTGGATACACATGATGAGAGCATTATACTGCCTCTGTTCAAATCCTTAGTTAGACCGCACATGGAGTACTGTGTCCAGTTTTGGGCACCGGTGCTCAGGAAGGATATAATGGAACTAGAGAGAGTACAAAGGAGGGCAACAAAATTAATAAAGGGGATGGGAGAACTACAATACCCAGATAGATTAGCGAAATTAGGATTATTTAGTCTAGAAAAAAGACGACTGAGGGGCGATCTAATAACCATGTATAAGTATATAAGGGGACAATACAAATATCTCGCTGAGGATCTGTTTATACCAAGGAAGGTGACGGGCACAAGGGGGCATTCTGTGCGTCTGGAAGAGAGAAGGTTTTTCCACCAACATAGAAGAGGATTCTTTACTGTTAGGGCAGTGAGAATCTGGAATTGCTTGCCTGAGGAGGTGGTGAAGGCGAACTCAGTCGAGGGGTTTAAGAGAGGCCTGGATGTCTTCCTGGAGCAGAACAATATTGTATCATACAATTATTAGGTTCTGTAGAAGGACGTAGATCTGGGGATTTATTATGATGGAATATAGGCTGAACTGGATGGACAAATGTCTTTTTTCGGCCTTACTATGTTACTTTGTTACTATGCCCAAAAGGGGGTGGTAACCCTAAAGGGGCAGTGACCCAAACAGGGGTGGAGTCCCAAAAAGGGGTGGGGTCCAAAGGGGGCGCAGTCCCAAAAGGGATAGTGGCCCAAAAAGGGGCGGAACTTTCAAAAGTGTTTACCTCAGTGGGCATGTCTGGGTAACAGCAGTGTTTGTGTTTTACTTATTCCGAGTGTGGCATAGACTTCCCGTTTGACAACAGGCCGCAGGTGTGTACCGTGATGTTACACTGTGAAGGAGTCTCTGGATTGCTGGACTGAAGAGTCAGGTGACTGACGGGAACTCCTCTCGTTCTGTCTTACTGAGAAAAAGGTCAACGTTCGTTGCATCCATGAAGTCACTGTAGACTATACTGTGAACAGAGTGTTGATTGATATGTCCGAAAGGGTCGAGTGCCAAGATGGTGGTATAACACCGAACTTGTTGTACCCATTTGAAAAGGGCCGGGACTTTGTGTTATTTGAAGATCTATGGGAAGTTGATGAAGTGTGGGATTGATCAGAGGAGAGACCGAATGGTAATATGGAAGCCCCACTACAGCAGCAAGCTGTGGGGATTCTTGGTAATAGGATGTATAAGGAGGAGGTAGCGCCACCTAAAAGCGATAGTCCAAAATTTTTGTGTGACCGGAAGAAAGTGTGGGTCTGACCAACTCGGGGATTTGGCAGAGGTGACCAAACGTGTGACCGTTGAAGACGGGGAAGCTTCAGAAATCGGGTCCAACACCGTTACAAATGAGTTCTGCTGGTACCAGGTTGACCGAGTGGGTGGTGGCGACTCCCATTCAGATGCTGATATGGTAGTTGAGCAGAGTGGAGCCGACACCCAGATAGAGAGTGACTTGGGGGGTTCACCAAACTGAGGGGTGTGACAGACTCCTGGGGTGACTGACTCTGAGAAATTCAGGGAGTACAGTAAAGAAGAGCCCCACAAGAAGGGCAAGACCTTCAGTCGCCGGAGAAACAAGGGCCACAAATAAGTTGTTCAAGTGATTCTTGACGATAATAGAAGCTCACATGTACTTCTACCTCCCATATGAGTTCTTTTTCAAACACTAAAGAAATCGGGAAGGAAGGGGACGTGTCATTGCCCCTGACAACTGCTAGGGTGGAGTCGGATGAACGGCCAGTTGATGGTGCTGTTGGAGAAGAAAACCTGGAGACTGCTGGTGTAGTGAGACTCCACGGAGGTCATGAGGAACTGACCTATTGTAGACCCACGTTTGCAGTGACAGAGAGGGGTGAAATAGCCGAGTGTATGAAGTACTCTGAAGTCCCCGAGAATCGGGACGAGGCTAAGGTTTTCAAGGTTCACTATTGAAACCCAAGAGAGGGCTGAAGCTGACACTGTTGATACCCAAAAGAGGGTTAAACCTGTTGATGAAGAAATAGGTAAAACTCTGAAGCGGCAGAGTGTGGGTGAGCAAGTTGGCCCATCTGAAAATATATTTAAAGAAGTGATGGTGCGACACGTGCTAGCCAAAAGAGAACAGAATCACGAAATACAGATGATTAAAGAGACAGTGAAAGACCATGTTGAATGAGAAAGGGTTCGGAGGCAAGTGGCTGAGCACAGGGTGGATGAGCTGGAGAAGGAAGGCTCTGAGCTCAGAGGTCACCTGTCCACGTGGCAAGGTGTGTATAAGGCCTTAAGGGAAGATGTAGAAGTGTTCAGAGAAGCATTAAGAGGTCTTCCGCCAGAGGAGAAGATAGTGGTCGCAGACTTACAGCAGCAGTGCCAGAGTGGTGATGAGGAGGAGCTGCCAATGCCCATCTTGGTGAAGGCTCATGCAGAAATTGAAGCTGAGGAAAAGTTCACGCAAAAAGCAGAACAAGACAGTTAACCGGTCGTGGCAGATGTCTTGATGGAAATGTCCGAGGCAAAACGGTGGCCATACGTCCATGAAGAAAGTGAGACCTCGCTCTTCAAGTGCGTGATAGAGATACCCGATAATGTGTGGGATGAATGTACCAGTGATGGTTTGCATGAGGCCTTTAGAAAGGCAGTAGAAGCATGTAGTGTGCACTGGGCACCAGAGATGAAACAGTGGGTGATACTGTCGACTAAGGAAGTCACAGTGAAGCAGGTGGCTTTCATGAGGGATATGCACCTACAATGTCTCCACACGAAATGGATGATCCTGTTGAGGAATGAGTAAGCTGCTCGAAGTCTGGAGCGTGCAAGGAAAGCTCAAAGTCGGCTGGGTTTGGTGAAAGATATAGTGCAACTACACAGAAATTTGGTGGGGAAAGTCATCGGAAGGCTTGGGAGAGTGATGCAGGAGATTGTAAATAGATCCAGTGTGAAGAGACTGACGATTCCGGCTGATGACAAGTCCCAGGTCGTGGGTGAAGATGGGATGGTTCCATTCCTTGTTGTCGGATCCATAAAGAGTCTTGGGAAAATCCGGATGCTCCTGGGGTATCGCGTGGCGTACCTAAAAGAAGTCAAGCAGCTAAGACGTGAGAGGGAGCAGATCAACAGAGATGGAATGAAGATGGCCGCCATCTCCAACTCACGGTATAGAGAGGCAAAGAGGTTTGCTAAAGATTGGAGGACAGAGACAAATGGAAGAACTGCTCTTCGGGCAATAAAGACCATGAGAGAAATCGACAGCAGAAAGATAACGGAAGGTGGACTGACGGAAGAGGTAGAAGTAGTGACGCCTGAGTGACCTAGGAGGGAGACCCTCTAACAGACGTGTTGAAAAAGAGTCAGACCAGATAGATGGTATGGGTGCAAGGGAACTGCGATGCCGGATTGACCGCAAGGAGTGTCAGACCACCCACAAGGGGTCATCTCAATTAAAAGATGTGACGGAGATGGATGATGGGTATCTACAAAAGGGTTCAGTGGCAGGGCCTGACTGACAGACTGTTTGACTGGCAGAGACGACCGAGAAGGATCTCTCGTTGGGTAATAAAAAGTGCCAAGCCCCACGGCTTTAGGCAGAGGGGGGAATATGTGGCATAGCGACTGGTCATGTGATTAATGGGCGGTATGTATCGCAGAGGTGGGTGGCCCTGTCATGGAAGCCTGGACATGTTTTGCTCAGCAGATCTACTGCTGAGGGATTTGTTTTACATTGGGAAGGCTTCCAGGTGATTGGAGAGATGGGTGGGTCCAGTCACCTACAAACCCACCCAAAGGGATGTGTCTGAGTACCTAAGATGGTTGTGTGAAGACCTGTGGTGATGTCACGATCACCTGACTAGCCATGTGATAGATAACTGGGTGTGGTTACACCTATGTAATGGAGGTGTGTTTGGCACATGGGACAGTGGCACATGGGACAGAGTGCTGGTTAGTCTGAGCCACAGCAAGGAGGCCTGTGAGATACCTCCGTAGTGGATGGTCTGATAACTGTGATACTGGCCGTGGTCAGTGAGAGACATCTGTGGGATAGCTCTGAGGACAAGAGGTATCCGGGAACCTGTGTAGTCGGCACCAACAGGTGAGGCCAGTCTCACACGTCCAGATAATTCCGGTACCGGAAAAATCGGTACCGGTATTATCCGTGTGCCGGTGTGTTTCTGTGGCACATCAGTGTGGTACACGTGCGGCACACGTGTGCCGCCCGTGTGCCCACTGGGTACCACACGCACCGTGCCGGAGACAGCGCTAAAGTTTAGCGCTGTCCCCGGCATCGTGCTGAAGCCCCATTCATATCTTCCCTGCAGCAGCGTTTGCTGTAGAGAAGATATGAATATTAGTTTGTAAAATGCAGATCCAGGTCATCACCCCCTGCCACCCCCTTTGGGAGGTGGAGCCGCATATTCATGATGGTAATCGGCGGCCCCACGTGACCGCTCATACAGTACATGGTGCGGCCAGGACAGGGCGCTGCGAGGGATCCGGAAGCTAGGTGAGTATTTTAATCACAGCGGGGGGGGGCGCACAGGGGGTGGGAGGGGGGTGATGACCTGGATCCGCATTTTACACACTAATATTCATATCTTCTCTACAGCAAACGCTGCTGGAGAGAAGATATGAATGGCGGCTTCAGCACTAGTGGGGGGGACAGCGCTTAATGTAGCGCTGTCTCCTGCACGGCACACGGACTGCACACGGACAACGTCCGTGTGCGGTACGTGTTTTACACGGACCCATTGACTTTAATGGGTCCGTGTAATCCGTGCGCTCCCACGAACACTGACATGTCTCCGTGTTTGGCACACGGAGACACGGTCCGCAAAAAATCAATGACATCTGAAAAGATGCATTGATTTTAATGTGTCTACGTGTGTCAGTGGCTCTGGTACGTGAGGAAACTGTCACCTCACGTACCAGAGCCACTGACGTGTGAAACCGGCCTAACAGAAAGGGATCTGTGTTATACTGACGGGGTCAGAGAGAGAAAAATAAAAAGAGACGGTTTACTCTATGGGATACCTCTGAGTGAGGATGAGTCATCCAGGAACCTGTGTGATGGATGCCAACAGGTAAGGCTACTTTCACACTGGCGTTTTTCACCAGACGTCGAAAAGCGTCGTTTTGTGCAAAAAACACATCCTGCAAAATCTCTTGCAGGATGCGGTTTTTTCCCATGGAGTTGTATTGGCGACGCATTGCGACGGATTGCCATACGTCGTGTATGTCGTACGATGGATGCGTCAAAATTTGTTGACACGTCGTCTGGAAAAAAACGTAGATTGTAACGTTTTTTTGTCTCCGCCTAAAAAACGTGTCGCGACGCATCCTGCGGCATGCGTCGTTGGCTACAATGGAAGCCTATGGACGCAGGATGCGTCGAGACAAGTCGTACGACGCAATGCAGCGCTGCAATACGTTTTTTTGCACTGAGCATGCTCAGATTCAGGATTTTGTAGCAAATTCACCAGACGACCCCAAATCTATATAAACCTGGCCTGGGCCTTCAACCGCACATATGCCAGCAAGACCCAGAGAGAAGAGAAGAAGCCTCCAGAGAGACTCAAGCCTGCCAGCAAGACACAGCCTGCAAGACCCAGCCTGCCAGAGAGACCCCAGCCTGCCAGCGAGACCCCGGCCACCATAGAGCCAGTGTGAGTATTGCCCTTTTTGTGTGCGTCTGTGTGCATGTGTCTGCATGTCCATGTGTGCATATGACGTACTGACTTCAGCAAGAGCTAAAAACCTGAATACAGCCAGAGGCATGCCATCGTCCTGCAACAGCCAGCGTCCTGCCAGCGTCCAGATCCACCCTAAGGCCTGCCACTGAAGAGATCCATCTCCAGCCGGAGGCCTGCCAGCATCCCAAACAGTGTGATTCGTGCCTTTTGTATGTGTGCATGTCTGTATATGTCTTCAGTTTGGGTCTGCCTGTGTGCCTGTGTGTTTGCATAATGTGCGTTTGTGTATGTGCATGCACCTGTGTGCTGTTAGGCATGTGTGTGTGCGCGTCTTGTTGATTGCATGTGCATGCGTCCGTGCAGCATGTGGTTTCATTGTGTGAGCGTGTGTGGTTTTTTTTTTATTGTAAATCTGATGTATTTTAGTGGTCTGTGCTGCATGTGGTTTCCATGTGTGGGTGTGTGTTGTGTGTGTTTTTTTTCCAGTTTAAAATTGTTGTTTTTATTGTAAATCTGATGTGTTTTAGTGGTCTGTGCTGCATGTGGTATCCATGTGTGAGCGTGTGTGTTGTGTGTGTTTTTTTCCAGTTTAAGGGTATGTGCACACGATGCAGATTTAGTGCAGTTCTGCAGCGTTTTTTTCTGCAGCAGAAACGCTGCAGAACTGCACTGTGAGTTACAATTCAATGAAAATCAATAGAAAAAAAAAAAGCTGTGCACATGGTGCAGAAAAATCCGTGCAGAAACGCTGCAGATTTCAAAGAAGTGCATGTCACTTCTTTTGTGCAGTTCTGCAGCGTTTCTGCACCCATAGGCTCCCATTTTGTGGGTCAAATCCGCATAAAAACTGCAGATGTAAAAACCATCTGCAGATTTTATGCGGATTAGGGTGTCAAAACCGCAGCAGACGGAAGTGACGTCAGTGGTGTGCAGGAAGTGTGTGGGCGGAGTGCTCCTGTGCTCCGCTCCCCCCCGTGCTCTTGTCCGCTCACCCCCGTGCTCCAATCACCCCCCGTGCTCCGATCCACCCCCCGCGCTCCGATCCACACCCCCCCCCCGTGCCCGATCCACCCACCCCCCATGCTCCGATCCCAAACCCCCCGTGCCCCCCCCCCACCTCATCATACTTACCGTTCCTCCCGGGGTCCGTCCGTCTTCTCCCTGGGCGCCACCATCTTCCAAAATGGCGGGCGCATGCGCAGTGCGCCCGCCGAATCTGCCGGCCGGCAGATTCGTTCCAAAGTGCATTTTGATCACTGAGATATAATCGATCTCAGTGATCAAAATAAAAAAAATAGTAAATGACCCCCCTCCCTTTGTCACCCCCATAGGTAGGAACAATAAAAAAAATAAATATTTTTTTTTTCCCACTAAGGTTAGAATAGGGTTAGGGTTAGGTCTAGGGTTAGGGCTAGGGTTAGGTCTAGGGTTAGGGCTTAATTTAGCTTTAAAAACGCTTACAAAACTGCATGAAAAAACGCACACAAAAAAACGCACAAAAAACGCACTTCAAATCTGCACCAAAACTGCACTGTAAAAAACACATCAAAAACGCACAAAAAACGCACCTGCAGATTCTGCCAGGAGATGCAGATTTAGTGCAGAACTGCAGCAGATTTTTCTGCACCAAATCTGCATCGTGTGCACACAGCCTAAAATTGTTTTTTTTACTGTTGAAACCATTCACTGTTAATCTACTTGTATTTAAAACAAAGAGCATTTTAGCTCCTAATTGTGATGTAAAAAAAAAAAAAAAAAAAAAAAAAGAAATTAACAAAATGTGTTTTAAAAAGAAATGTCCGTTGTATCATTTCAGGTAAAGGTAAATTTAAAACTGGTGTATGTACAAATGACCACACATGCAATACAGAGTTGGTTGCGTTTTTATTTTTTTTAAATAAAGGTATTTTTGAAAAGGTTTTTTTTGGGGGGTGGGGGGAATTGTTCAAGGGATATTTGAAAATCAAATATGTGGTTAATACCTTTTTAAATGGTGGGTTGACATTTCAATTACTTTTTTTTTTGGGGGGGGGGGGGTGTAAATGGTTAGGTGCATGTGGTGTATTTGTTTTTGGTTTTGGGTGTTGGCCTGCATGAACATAGCTCACAAAATTTGAGCAGGGTGGTTATCGTTAACATTACCTAGTTCGGGTGGTGGATCTAACTAAAAATTCTTTATACCTACAGATCCACCAGGTACCCTAGCCAGCCCACAGGGACCACCCCAACAACCACACATCTTCATCTTTTACCTTAAGTATTAAAGACCCTAAATCTGCCAAATCAATGTGTATAGCAGATTACAAGTGTCTTTTAACTTACAGAGCCAAGAGAAACACAGGACCAGGGACCACAGCCACCTCGCAGTCACCCCGACCAATCAACAGGGACCACCCCGACGTCCACACATCTTCATCTTTTACCTTAAGTATTAAAGACCCTAAATCTGCCAAATCAATGTGTATAGCAGATTACAAGTGTCTTTTTACTTACAGAGCCAAGAGAAACACAGGACCAGGGACCACAGCCACAATGTCCTCTTCTGACAGCTCTCCACCAGAGCAACAGCATGTATCGGTAAGGCTACTTTCACACTAGCGTTAACTGCAATACGTTAAAATGCGTCGTTTTGCCGAAAAAACGCATGCAGCAAAATATTTTGCTGCATACGTTTTTTCCCCATAGACTTGTATTGGCGACGCATTGCGACGAATTGGCATTCGTCGGTATACGTCTTTCGGCGGATGCGTCGAAAAGAGGAGACACGTCGTCTGGAAAAATGTAGATTGTAACGTTTTTTTGGCTCCGACAATAAAACGTGTCTCGGCGCATTCGTCGGCATACGTCTTTTGCTAGAATGAAAGTCTATCAGCGACGGATGCGTCGAGACACGTCGTACGACGCAATGCAGCTCTGCAATACGTTTTTTTCTACTGAGCATGCTCAGAAACAGGATTTTTTATCTAAATGGCCAGACATCCCCAAATCTATATAAACCTGGTCTGGGCCTTCAACCCCCACATATGCCAGCAAGACCCAGAGACAAGAAGAGAAGCCTCCAGCCAGCCGGACACCAAGAGCCCAGCCTGGACACCAAGAGCCCAGCCTGGACACCAAGAGCCCAGCCTGGACACCAAGAGCCCAGCCTGGACACCAAGACCCCAGCCTGGCAGCAAGGACCAGACACACTACAACAGTGTGAGTATATTGCCATTTTTGTGTGTGTGTGTGTGTGTGCGCGCGTGTGCGCATTTGTGTATGCCGTACTGACTACAGCAAGAGCTTTTAAAACCTGAATCCAACCTGAGGCCTGCCGTCGTCCTGCAACAGCCAGTGCCCTGCTACAGTCCAGATCCACCCTGAGGCCTGCCACTGTGAAGACATCAAGCTCCAGCCGGAGGACTGATGGCCGTGTGTGTGTGTGTGTGTGTGTGTGTGTGTGTGTGTGTGTATGTGTGTGTATGTGTATTTTGGTACTGCTGTGTGCTTTTGTATGTATGTGTTCACGTGCCTGCACCTTATTATGCCTTCGTCAATATTACGCCTGTTCATGTGTTATGCTTGCGTTATGACTCTGCTTGCAGGTATGTTTGTGTGCGTCTTGTTGGTTGCATGTGCATTTGTCAATGCCATATTGGTTAATGTTGATTTTTGATGTATTTACTAAAGGTACCGTCACACTGAGTGATGCTGCAGCGGGACCGACAACGATCCGGATCGCTGCAGCGTTGCTGTTTGGTCGCTGGAGAGCTGTCACACAGACAGCTCTCCAGCGACCAACGATGCCGGTAACCAGGGTAAACATCGGGTTACTAAGCGCAGGGCCGCGCTTAGTAACCCGATGTTTACCCTGGTTACCATCCTAAATGTAAAAAAAACAAACGCTTCATACTTACCTTCCGCTGTCTGTCCCCGGCGCTCCGCTTCCCTGCTCTGGCTGTGAGCACAGCGGTGAAGTCAACGCTCTGCTTTCCGGCCGCTGTGCTCACAGTGAGTGCAGGAAAGCACAGCGCCGAGGACAGACAGCGTAAGGTAAGTATGAAGGTTTTTTTTTTTTGGTTTTTTTTTACACTGGTAACCAGGGTAAACATCGGGTTACTAAGCGTGGCCCTGCGCTTAGTAACCCGATGTTTACCCTAGTTACCAGCGAACACATCGCTGAATTGGCGTCACACACGGCGATTCAGCGATGTCTGCAGGAAGTCCAGTGACGAAATAAAGTGCTGGACTTTCTGCAGTGACCAACGACATCACAGCAGGATTCGGATCGCTGTTGTGTGTCAAACTGAGTGATATCGCCAGCCAGGACGCTGCAATGTCACGGATCGCTAGCGATATCGTTCAGTGTGACGGTACCTTTAGTATAGTGGTTTGTGCAGCATGTGTGTTTTTTTTTTTTTCTAATTGGATGTATTATTGCAAAGCCTAGTGGTCTGCAGCTTTTTGTTAGAATGTGTGAGTTTTTTTTTAACAAAGTTTTAATTTTATTAATTTACTGTTGAAACCATTCGCAGTTGATGTACATGTATTTAAAATAAAGAGCATTTCTGCTCCATTGTGATTTAAAAAAAAAAAAATTATTAATAAAATGTTTATTAAAAAATTGTCCGTAGTATAATTTCATAAAGGTAAATTTAAAACAGGTGTATGTACCAATGGTTACACATGCAATAGAGAGTTGGTTGAGGGTTCATTTTTTACTAAAGGTTATCCTTTAAAAGGTTTTTTGGGGGAGGTAATTTTTTTTTTTTTTTTTAGTGAAACTTAAAAATATGTTTAAAGGTGTCTCACATTTTTACATTATTTTTTTTGGGTTGGGGGACATGGAAAAGAATGGTATAACGTGCACCTGTTTTTGGGTTTGGGTGTTCACCTATTTTACACAATTTAACAGGGTGTTTATTGCTGAACATTACCTAGTTGTGGTGTGGTCTAACTATAAATCCATTATACTTATTATATTGCAGATAGAGTAGGAACCACAATCACCAGGTCCACAGCCAGAAGGTCCACAGGCCCCAGGACAAACCCACCAGACCACAGCCACCAGGACCGCATCGTCAAATTATTGAAAGTAAGTTTTGAAGACCCCAAATCTGCTACTTCAATGTGTAGAGCAGATTGCAAGTGTCTTTTAACTTACAGATCCACCAGGTCCACAGCCAGATGGTCCACAGGCCCCAGGACAAACCCAACAGACCACAGCCACCAGGTCCACAGGTTAACGGAACACAATGTCCTCTTCTGGCAGCCCTCCTCCACAGCAACAGCGTGTATCGGTAAGTAAATAACCCCAATTTTTTTTTTTTTTAATTTTTCATAAATTTTATTCACTACATGCATTTATTATGTTTACACAGGAAACAGAATCCGATGAGGAGCTGTCAGAAGGGACCGAGACGGGTGGAGATATACAAGTGGAGGAGGAACCAAGTGTAAGTAGTTGTGAATCACTTGCTTCACACCATACACCAGCACCATACATGAAACAGATTTTCAGATACAACGGAACCAAGAAAACATATACATACATTCAAGCTAAATTTTTTTATCCTTTATTTCAGTCTCCTGTTGCTGCTGCTGCTGCTGAACACCCAGAAGGTTCTCATCGCCGCGGTCGGCCATCAGTAAGTTTTTATTTTTTATTTTTTTTTTGGGGGGGGGGGGGGGTCGATTGGTAATTTTTTTTTTTTTTTAAGTGTACTAATTTTAATTTTTTTCGTATATTTTTTTTTTTTTCTCACAGGCTTCACAGCGTGCTCCCGCAGAAGACTCTGATATAGAGATTGAAGCCCTCATCGAGGAGGTCCGAGAGCGGGAGCCGCTGTGGAACATGGCTGACCGCAGGCATGCTGATACCAGTGTCACCCGTCGGCTCTGGTTGGAAGTATGCCGGAACATCTTTCCGAGGTGGGAGGACCTTCTTCCACAGCAGCAGAGCAAACTATGTAAGTATTCACTTTTCAGTGATGTTTAGAGATGAATGTAATGTATTGTATTTACCTTTTTTTTTTTTTTTCTTCATTCCGGTCTTCACAGGTTGCAAGGTTAGGAAGCGGTGGCGGTCACTGAGGGATCGCTTTAAGAGGGAATTTAACGAGGAGATGCAGGCCCGGAGTGGCTCAGCAGGAAGGAAGAAGAGGAGGTATAGATATGGCCCTGGCCTCTCCTTCCTGAGGCAAACCATACTGAGTAGAGTGTAAGTATTCAACATCACAGTAAGAACCTGTCTAATCACCAAACTTTTGTTTCAGTCCGGGCTTTTGCATATCAATATATTAATTTTTTTTTTTTTCTTTCACAGCACCTACTCCAGCCACCGTGCGCCTGCATCTACCTCTGCGCCCTCTGAAGCGATCCCTCCTGAGTCCGCCACCGGGGACCAGGTCGGTAGGCCCCACACCTCTCACCCCTCTGTCCCCTCCACTTCATCCACCTCTACCAGTGGAGCGCAGCCTTCCTTATTCGCATCTGATGGTCAACAGATAGCGTTCCCTTTACCCCACCCCTCGGACCCTGCCACCTCTACACCACCGTTAGGTTCGTGGCAGCAGCGTCAGAGGGGTCAGGAAAGGAGCTATGCTCCTGAGTTCTTGCATCTAAATGCAGGCTTCCAAAATTCATTTAAAATTTTGGGAGAACAAGTGACTGCTGGTTTCAGCATGGTGCAATCTCACATGAGTGAAAACCACCATGAAATCAGCAGTCGCTTGGATAGGCTGCATTTAGATGTAAGACAAGCTCCAGCAAATCTTTTTTTTCAGTCCATGCTCAGGAGCATGGAAAAGCTTTCTTTTGATCAGCAGATGCGGGTAATGAATAGCTGCCATAACGCTCTTCTGAAGGTCATCAATGAACCACAATCAACCCCCACACCTCCCCACACATCCCAGTCCCAATTTCAACACCATGCCCCACAATATCACCGCCAGTCCCAATATCCACATCAGTCACAATATCCACATCAGTACCAATACCCAACCCGGCCCACAACCCAAATGTATTCACCCGTGTTTTCATCGTCTTTGCCCAGCTTTCCTTCCCCAGGAAGTTTTCCACCTACCCCAACACAACCCCCCTCTGGTCAGCCTCCTGTTTTCCACCCCCCTTCCACTGCAGACCAAACAGGTAGGGTTTCCCCAATCCCACCTACCGACGTGGTCCAACCTTCCAGCCCCTCCTCCCATAGTTACTCCACCCGACACTACCAAGACCTGTGAAACTAATTTCCTTGTTAATAAAAAATTCTTTTGTTGCCAAAAAAAAAAAAAAAAAGTTTTTGAAAATTATCAAAATCAAAAAAATTTTGGAAAATTTCCAAAAAATAATTATATTTTTGAAATAAAAATATTTCTGGTTTACAATCTACTGTGTGTGTGTTGATTCATTAAGGTAAATATTAAAGGTTAAGTGAAAAGAAACACCAGACGTTTTCAAGGTATAACAAAATGGTTTTATATTAGCAAGCAAACCACACTTTGTGTTTTGTTTTTTTTGTTTTTTTTGGGGGGTTGCTACAAAAACAATTTTGACAAACAACAAAAACCAAGAAAAACATGTCACACAATGATGTCTTGCCATGGAATCCGCCCAACAGGTGACAAAAAATAATCCACAAACTGGTCCCTCATCATTGTAACAGAACTGGTGGAGCGAACAGAGGCACTGCGGTAATCCCACAAGGATGTCTCCAATTCTTCGTCATCCAAGGTAACAGGCTCCTTTGAAATGACAAAATTATGGAGCACCACACATGCCTTGACAACATCGTCTACAGTTTTTGTTTCCAGTTTTATTGCCGTCAGCAGAACTCTCCACTTTGCCGTCAATATACCAAAAGAGAACTCTACCACTCTTCTTGCTCTAGTGAGACGGTAATTAAATACCCGCTTGGTACGGTGTAATTCACGGCTGCTGTATGGTTTCAGTAGGTGCGGCGACTGTTGAAAGGCTTCATCACCTACACACACATAGAGCATGGCTGGTTCACTTGTTCCTGGGAGCGGTCTTGCTGGCGGAAAATTGTATGTATCTCCATACAGGCAGCGACCCATCGGATAGTTTTTAGACACTTGTGAGTCGTTGGACCAACCATACGCTCCTATGTCCACAGCAAGGAATCGGCAGTTGGCGTCAGCAATAGCCATGAGTACAATGGAGAAGTATTTTTTATAGTTATAGTACTCTGATCCTGTTCCTGCCGGTTTAGCAATCCTTATGTGTTTGCCGTCCACGGCACCAACACAATTTGGGAAATTGCAAATTCTCTCAAATTGTTCGGAACTTCTCAACCAGATTTCCATAGTTGGTTGTGGGATATTCTCCGGCTGTAAAGTGTCCCAAATCGCACGACATGTGTCCTTCACAATTCCGCCAATAGTGGAAATCCCCAGCCTGAATTGGAAATGGAGTGAAGTCAAAGACTCACCCGTAGCTAGGAAGCTGCAGAAAAAAAAAAATGTAAAAAAAAAATTTTGCACAGACCATCAACCAAAAAAAACCGGCAGAAAATGCAGCACAATGTGTCAGCGCAGTTTTTTATGCAGCATGTAATAACATTCAATATCAGCAATGACACAAGATTAAAAAAACCAGAGGAATGGCCTCAAACAAACCATAAAATTACATGCTGCAGAAAATGCAGCGCAATGTGTCAGCGCAGTTTTTTCTGCAGCATGTAATAACATTCAATATCAGCAATGACACAAGAATAAAAAAACCAGTGGAATGGCCTCAAACAAACAGTAAAATTACATGCTGCAGAAAATGCAGCGCAATGTGTCAGTGCAGTTTTCTCTGCAGCATGTAATAACATTCAATATGAGCAATGACATAAAAAAAAGATGTTTACCGCAGTGTCACCAGGAGCCGCTCCGCCGGTGTGATGGCAAGCCTCATCCTTGTGTCCTGCCTTTGGATGACCTCCTCTAGTTTTCCAACCAAATAATCGAAATGTTCCATTCTCATCCGTACATAATTGTAGAATTTTTGTGGGTTCTGCCGCAACTCCAGATAGAGAGTGGACTGGACACCCCTGGTCATCCGCAGCTCATTGATTGGATGTATCCAGAATAGTCGCCTTCTCCGTTGCATCCTCCGTCTTTCTGCTGCCGCCTCCTTCTCCCGCACTATGATATCCAGGCGATTCGTCTCAAATATAACTTCAGTAACCAAACTCGAAATCCTCCCAATTACACCATCCATCCTTGCCACTAAACTAAAACCCTCAAAGATGTGCTGTAAATACAGTCAGTATATAGATTTCCCTTAGTTTCCAGTAGCCAATCAAATTTGGGTGCCTCCCATTTTAAAAACGGATCCGTCATAAAAACGGATGCAACGCATGGTAAAAACGTATGCAACGTATGCAACGCATCCAGCATTTCAACGGAACCGTTTATCGGATTTGCGACGGATCCGTCTAAATGCTGTATGCGATGCATACGTTTTGCAGTTTTTTGACGCATCCGTTTTTTCGGGAAAAAGACGTTTTTAGGACGGTTTGCAGTTAACGCTAGTGTGAAAGTAGCCTTAGTTACCAAAAATTTAAAAATGTTTTTGTTTTTATACTTTAAATTTCTGTTAAAGCACTACATGCATTATGTTTAAACAGGAAACTGAAGCGGCAGAGGGCCTGTCAGAAGGGGACGAGACGGGTGGAGAGATGCAGATAGCGGAGGAACAGAGTGTAAGTAGTGGTGAAAAAGTTGCTTCACACATCATAGTGCACCCAACACAAAAAATGATCTTCATACATCACTGTACACATAAAACATGTGCCTACATTAACCCCTTCATGACCTTGGGATTTTTTGTTTTTCCGTGTTCGTTTTTCGCTCCCCTCCTTCCCAGAGCCATAACTTTTTTATTTTTCCGTCAATTTGGCCATGTGAGGGCTTATTTTTTGCGGGACGAGTTGTCCTTTTGAACGACATCATTGGTTTTAGCATGTCGTGTACTAGAAAACGGGAAAAAAATTCCAAGTGCGGTGAAATTGCAAAAAAAAGTGCAGTCCCACACTTGTTTTTTGCTTGGCTTTTTTGCTAGGTTCACTAAATGCTAAACCTGACTTGACATTATGATTCTCCAGGTCAGTAAGAGTTCGTAGACACCTAACATGACTAGGTTATTTTTTATCTAAGTGGTGAAAAAAAATTCCAAATTTTGCTAAAAAAAAATAAAAATATTGCGCCATTTTCCGATACTCGTAGCGTCTCCATTTTTCATGATCTGGGGTCGGTTGAGGACTTATTTTTTGCGTGCCGAGTTGACATTTTTAATTATAGCATTTCGGTGCAGATACGTTCTTTTGATCGCCCGTTATTGCATTTTAATGCAATGTCGCGGCGACCAAAAAACGTAATTCTGGCGTTTCTAATTTTTTTCCCGCTACGCTGTTTAGCGATCAGGTTAATGCTTTTTTTTAATTGATAGATCGGGCGATTCTGAGCGCGGCGATACCAAATATGTATAGATTTGATATTTTTTTTATTGATTTATTTTGATTGGGGCGAAAGGGGGGTGATTTAAACTTTTATATTTTTTTTATTTTAACATTTTTTTCAACTTTTTTTTTTTTTACTTTTGCCATGCTTCAATAGCCTCCATGGGAGGCTAGAAGCAGGCACAACTCGATCGTCTCTGCTACATAGCAGCGATCTGCTGATCGCTGCTATGTAGCAGAATTGCAGGTGTGCTGTGAGCGCCGACCACAGGGTGGCGCTCACAGCCACCGGCGATCAGTAACCATAGAGGTCTCAAGGACCTCTATGGTTACAATGGAGACGCGATGACGTCATTTCCGGCCGCCCGGCCGGAAGCGGTAGTTAAATGCCGCTGTCTGCGTTTGACAGCGGCATTTAACTAGTTAATAGGTGCGGGCAGATCGCGATTCTACCCGCGCCTATTACGGGCACATGTCAGCTGTTCAAAACAGCTGACATGTCCCGGCTTTGGTGCGGGCTCACCGCGGAGCCCTGCATCAAAGTGGGGCTTCTGACCTCGGACATACTATACCGTCCGAGGTCAGAAAGGGGTTAAAGATTTTCCTTTTTTTTCAGTCTGCTGCTGCTGCCGAACACCGTGAAGGTCCTCCCAGCCGCTCCCAGAGTCGGCGTCATCGCAGCCACGGTCAGCCATCGGTGAGTTGTTGTTTTTTTTTTTTGTTTTTTTTTCTTCTATTGGAAGTTTTGTGTTTCAGTGTACTAATTTTTTTTTTTTGTTTAATTTTCACAGTCTTCACAGCGTGCTCCCGAAACCGATGAGGAGGAGGGGTTAAATGTGGACAGCCTCATTGAGGAGGTCCGCGAGCGGGAGCCGCTGTGGAACATGGCTGACCGCAGGCATGCTGATACGCATGTGACCCGTTTTCAAGGTGGGAGGACCTTCATCCAAGGCAGAAGAGTAAAGAACGTAAGTATTCACTTTTCAGTGATGTTTTGAGCTGAATGTAATGAATGTAATGTATTGTAATTAATAATTTTTTTTTTATTCATTCTTGTCTTCACAGGTGATAGGGGTTAGGAAGCGGTGGCGGTCACTCAGAGATCGCTACAAGAGGGAATTTAACAAGGATATGCAGGCCCCGAGTGGCTCATCAGGGAAGAAAAGGACTCACTATAAATACTGCCCTGCCCTGTCCTTCCTCAGGCAAACCATGCTGAATCGAGTGTAAGTATTCAACAGCCCATTAAATAACTATGTTAACCTGTCTTTGTTTGGTTTCAGTCAGGGCTTTTTCCTATCAATATATTAATTGTTTTTGTTTTTTCTTTCACAGCACCTTCAGCAGCCATCGGGCACCTGCATCGACCTCGGCACCCTCTGGAGCGATCTCTCAGGAGTCCGCCACCGAGGGCCACGTCGGTAGGCCCTACACCTCTGACCCCTCTGTCCCATCCACTTCCACCGCCCCATCCACTTCCACCGCCCCAAGCACTGGAGCATCATTGCAGCCTTCCTTACTTGCATCTGATGCTCAACAGTTAGCGTTCCCTTTACCCCACCCCTCTGATCCTGCCACCTCTAGACCACCATTAGGTTTGTGGCGGCAGCGACAGAGGGGTCAGGAAAGGAGCTATGCTCCTGAATTCTTACATCTGAATGCATCCTTCCAAGGATCTTTCAAGATTTTGGGAGAACAAGTGACTGCTGGTTTCAACATGGTGCAAGCTCGTATCAGTGAAACCAGCAGTCGCTTGGATAGGCTGCATTCAGATGCAAGTCAATCTCCAGCCAACCTTTTCTTTCAATCCATGCTCAGGAGCATGGAAAAGCTTTCTTTTGAGCAGCAGATGCGGGTAATGAGTAGCTGCCATGATGCTCTTCTTAAGGTCCTGTCTGAACCCCAAAGTACCCCTGCACCTCCCCACACAGCCACTAGTACATTGCAACCCCAGGCCCCATTTCCACAACACGCCACATCCCAGGCCCCATTTCCACCCCAGTCCCCCCATTACCAAACCCAGTCTCAATATCCACCCCAGTCTCAATATCCACCCCAGTCCCAATATCCACCCCAGTCCCACAAACCAAATGCCTTCCCCAGTGTTTTCTTCCTTGTCCAGATTTTCTTCTCCATTAAGTTTACCACCTACCCCAACACCACCCCCCTTTGGTCAGCTTACTGCTTCCCCCCCCCCTTCCACTGCACCCCAAACAAGCAGGCTTTCCCCACCTATCGATGTGGTCCAACCTTCCAGCGCCTCCGCTACTATCGCCACCCCCCACTTTCAAGACCTGTAAAGTTTGTTTAAAATATGTTTATAAAAAAAAAAAAGTTAAAACTTTTTTTCAGAAAAGTATATTTTATCATATAAAGTAAAAAGTGAAAATGTGTTCACTACAAAAAAAAAAAAACTTAAATTGTTTTTTGATTTAAACTCTACTCTTTGTGTCTGTGCATTCATTTAGGTAAGCTACTATGGTAACTAATCAAAGGTAAAAAAAAACACCACACGTTAAACGGTATAACATATTGGTTTTATTACCAAGAAAACCACACTTTTTGAAACTGATTTTTTTTTTTTTTGGGGGGGGGAGGGGTCAACACAATTTGTACAGAAACAAATCCATGAAACATTACAAAAAGATGTCACACAATTTGGTCTTGCCATGGAACCTGACCAACAGGTGACACAAAATACTCTGCAAACTGGTCCCTCATTCTTGTAACAAAACCAGCGGAGCTGCTGCGGTAATCCCACAAGGTTGTCTCCAATTCTTCATCAACCACCGAAACTGGCTCCTTTGAAAGAACAAAGTTATGGAGCACCACACAGGCCTTCACCACCTCGTCAACGGTTTGGGTGTGCAGTTTGATGGCAGTGAGCAGAACTCTCCACTTTGCAGTCAATAATCCAAAGGCACACTCGACCACACGTCTGGCTCGAGTAAGGCGGTAATTAAATACCCTTTTTGTTCTGGTTAAGTCTCTGCTACCATATGGTTTAAGGAGATGTGGCGATAATTGGAAAGCCTCATCACCAACACACAGGTATGGCATGGGTGGTTCTGTTGTTCCCGGGAGTGGTCTGGCTGGCGGGAAATCGTATGCATCTCCATACAAGCAACGTCCCATCGGAGAGTTTTTGAACACTTGAGAGTCGTTGGATCGGCTATAGGCTCCTATGTCGACAGCCAGGAATCTGCAGTTGGCATCTGCTATAGCCATTAGTACGATAGAGAAGTACTTCTTATAATTGTAGTACTCCGATCCAGATCCTGCCGGTTTTGCAATCCGTATGTGTTTCCCATCAACGGCACCAACACAATTTGGGAAATGGCAAATTTTCTCAAACAGGTCTGCGCTTGTCAGCCAGATGTTCATTGTTGGTTGGGGGATATACTCCTGCTGCAAAGTATCCCAGATCGCCCAACAGGTCTCTTTCACTATTCCAGAAATAGTAGAAATCCCAAGCCGGAATTGATAATCGAGTGACGTCAAGGATTCACCCGTAGCAAGGAAGCTGTGAAAAAAAAAATAAACATGTTAAAAAAAAAAAAAAAGTGTTGGTCTGTGCAATTTAGCACAGACCAACACTTTTTTTTTTTTTTTTTAAGGTAAAGTTTCAATAAATGGCACTGTGGAAAGTTTTGTTCTGACGGAACGCACAATTAAAACTGCATTGAACAGAAAACAGTTGTATGGCCAGAAACCATAAAAAAAATTACATGCTGCAGAAAATGCAACGCAAATGTTTCAGCGCAGTATTTTCTGCAGCATGTAACATTACATATGAGCAATAAAATTAAAAAAAGAGGCAGTGTAATGGCCAGAAACCATAAAAAAAATTACATGCTGCAGAAAATGCAACGCAAATGTTTCAGCACAGTATTTTCTGCAGCATGTTACATTACATTAAATCTGAGCAATAACATTAAAAAAAAGAGGCTTACCGCAGTGTCACCATGAGCCGCTCTGCCGGTGTGATGGCAAGCCTCATCCGTGTGTCCTGCCTCTGGATGACATCCCCAAGTATTTCCAGCAAATAGTCAAAATGCTCCTGCCTCATCCGAACATAGTTGTAAAATTTGTCTGGGTTCTGCCGCAACTCCAGATAGAGGGTTGACTGAACACCCCGGGTCATCCACAGTTCATTAATAGGATGTATCCATAGTCTTCTCCGTCGACGTTGCTGAAGAAGAATCCTCTGTCTCGCTTGTTCCTCCTTCTCCCGCACTATAATATCCAGGCGATTTGTCTCGAAAATAACATCAGTTACCACACTCGCAATCCTCCCAAGTACTCCTTCCATCTCTCCAACTTTCTCTAATCCCTTTCAAAGATGGGCTGTAAATACAGTCAGTATATAGTTTTCCCTATTTTCCAGTAACCAATCACATTCGGGAGACTCCCATTTTAAAAACGGATCCGTCATGAAAACGGATGCAACGGATGCAACGCATACAGTATTTCGACGGAACCGTTTAGCGGATTCGCGACGGATCCGTCGAAATAGTGTATGCGTTGCATTCGTTTTTCACTATTTTTGACGCATCAGTTTTTTGCACAAAACAACGCTTTTCGACGTCTGGAGAAAAACGCCAGTGTGAAAGTAGCCTAACTGGGGTCAGTGAGGGACTGTGCTTCCACTGTAAAGCTGAATGTGTACAGACCGTGTTCAGGCTGTTGTATACTACCAAGTTCCTGAGGTTCTGGTTTATGCTGATGTGGAAATAAACCTAAGAGACAGTTTTTGTAAGAAAATCGTACCAGTGTGCGTTTATCCCGTTGCCAAGCGAGTGTCCCCCAAGACACTCAGTAAGCGTTATCTTACAATACAATATAATATATATACACTATATTAATTGTCTAAGGGTCACTTCCGTATGTCCTTCTGTCTGTCTGTCACAGTTATTCATTCGCTGATTGGCCTCGCCAGCTGCCTGTTATGGCTGCTGCGACCAATCAGCGACGGGCACAGTCCGGAAGAAAATGGCCGCTCCTTATTCCCCGCAGTCAGTGCCTGTTGCCCGCATACTCCCCTCCGGTCACCGCTAACAGAGGGTTAATGCCGGCGGTAATGGACCGCATTATACCGCAGGTAATGCACTCCGTTACCGCCACTATTAACCCTGTGTGTCCCCAACTTTTTACTATTGACGCTGCCTATGCGGCATCAATAGTAAAAAATGTAATGTTAAAAATAATTTTAAAAAAACAAAACAACCTGCTATACTCACCCTCCGTAGTCCGCTGAGCCGCTCCCGCCGGCCGCCATCTTCCACTGCAGTTTCCGGTGGCAAAGATGGTATGGCAGAAGGACCTGCCATGACGTCACGGTCATGTGACCGCGACGTCATCACAGGTCCTGCGCTCCGATACCAACCCTGTGACCGCGAGCTGCCGTGGACTACAAGGGGCCTTCGGAAAGGTGAGTATATGTTTATTTTTTATTTTTTCACCTGTGACAAACATGGCTGGGCAATATACTACGTAGCTGGGCAATATACTACGTGGCTCTGTGCTGTAAACTACGTCACTGGGCAATATACTACGTGGCTCTGTGCTATATACTACGTCTCTGTGCGATATACTACGTGACTGGGCGATATACTACGTGGCTGCGCAATATACTACGTGACTGGGCAATATACTACGTGACTGGGCAATATACTACGTGACTGGGCAATATACTACGTGACTGGGCAATATACTACGTGACTGGGCAATATACTACGTGGCTGCGCAATATACTTTGTCATTACGCAATATACTACGTAACTGGGCAATATACTACGTCACTGGGCAATATACTACGTGGGCTGTGCAATATACTACGTGGGCTGTGCAATATACTACGTGGACATGCATATTGACCGCGACGTCATCACAGGACCTGCGCTCTGATACCAACCCTGGGACCGCAAGCTGCCGTGGACTACAAGGGGCCTTCGGAAAGGTGAGTATATGTTTATTTTTTATTTTTTCACCTGTGACAAACATGGCTGGGCAATATACTACGTAGCTGGGCAATATACTACGTGGCTCTGTGCTGTAAACTACTTCGCTGTGCAATATACTACGTCACTGGGCAATATACTACGCTACTGTGCCACTACGTGGCTCTGTGCGATATACTACGTGACTGGGCAATATACTACGTGACTGGGCAATATACTACGCTACTGTGCCACTACGTGGCTCTGTGCGATATACTACGTGGCTGCGCAATATACTACGTCACTGGGCAATATACTACGCTACTGTGCCACTACGTGGCTCTGTGCGATATACTACGTGGCTGCGCAATATACTACGTGACTGGGCAATATACTACGTGGCTGGGCAATATACTACGTGGCTGGGCAATATACTACGTGGCTGGGCAATATACTACGTGGCTGGGCAATATACTACGTGGCTGGGCAATATACTACGTGGCTGGGCAATATACTACGTGACTGGGCAATATACTACGTGACTGGGCAATATACTACGTGACTGGGCAATATACTACGTAACTGGCCAATATACTACCTGGCTGCGCAATATACTTTGTCATTAGGCAATATACTACGTAACTGGGCAATATACTACGTCACTGGGCAATATACCACATGGCTGGGCAATATACTACGTGACTGGGCAATATACTACGTGACTGGGCAATATACTACGTGACTGGGCAATATACTACGTGACTGGGCAATATACTTTGTCATTAGGCAATATACTACGTAACTGGGCAATATATTACGTCACTGGGCAATATACCACATGGCTGGGCAATATACTACGTGGGCTGTGCAATATACTACGTGGGCTGTGCAATATACTACGTGGACATGCATATTGACCGCGACGTCATCACAGGACCTGCGCTCTGATACCAACCCTGGGACCGCAAGCTGCCATGGACTACAAGGGGCCTTCGGAAAGGTAAGTATATGTTTATTTTTTCACCTGTGACAAACCTGGCTGTGCAATATACTACGTGACTCTGTGCTGTATACTACTTCGCTGTGCAATATACTATGTGGCTCTGTGCTGTATACTACGTCACTGGGCAATATACTATGTGACTGGGCAATATACTACATGGCTCTGTGCTGTATATTACGTCGCTGTTCGATATACTACGTGACTGGGCAATATACTACGTAACTGGGCAATATACTACGTGGCTGGGCAATATACTACGTGGCTGGGCAATATACTACGTGGCTGGGCAATATACTACGTGGCTGGGCAATATACTACGTGGCTCTGTGCTGTAGACTAAGTCGCTGTGCGATATACTAGGTCACTGGGCAATATACTACGTAACTGGGCAATATACTACGTGGCTGTGCGATATACTAAGTGACTGGGCAATATACTACGTGGCTGTGCGATATACTACGTGGCTGTGCGATATACTACGTGACTGGGCAATATACTACGTGACTGGGCAATATACTACGTGACTGGGCAATATACTACGTTACTGGCCAATATACTACGTGGCTCTGTGCGATATACTACGTCGCTGTGCGATATACTACGTGGCTGCGCAATATACTACGTGGCTGGGCAATATACTACGTGGCTGGGCAATATACTACGTGGCTGGGCAATATACTACGTGACTGGGCAATATACTACGTGACTGGGCAATATACTACGTGACTGGGCAATATACTACGTAACTGGCCAATATACTACCTGGCTGCGCAATATACTACGTAACTGGGCAATATACTACGTCACTGGGCAATATACCACATGGCTGGGCAATATACTACGTGACTGGGCAATATACTACGTGACTGGGCAATATACTACGTGACTGGGCAATATACTACGTGACTGGGCAATATACTTTGTCATTAGGCAATATACTATGTAACTGGGCAATATATTACGTCACTGGGCAATATACCACATGGCTGGGCAATATACTACGTGGGCTGTGCAATATACTACGTGGGCAGTGCAATATACTACGTGGACATGCATATTGACCGCGACGTCATCACAGGACCTGCGCTCTGATACCAACCCTGGGACCGCAAGCTGCCGTGGACTACAAGGGGCCTTCGGAAAGGTAAGTATATGTTTATTTTTTCACCTGTGACAAACCTGGCTGTGCAATATACTACGTGGCTCTGTGCTGTATACTACTTCGCTGTGCAATATACTATGTGGCTCTGTGCTGTATACTACGTCACTGGGCAATATACAACGTCACTGGGCAATATACTATGTGACTGGGCAATATACTACATGGCTCTGTGCTGTATATTACGTCGCTGTTCGATATACTACGTGACTGGGCAATATACTACGTAACTGGGCAATATACTACGTGGCTGGGCAATATACTACGTGGCTGGGCAATATACTACGTGGCTGGGCAATATACTACTTGGCTCTGTGCTGTAGACTAAGTCGCTGTGCGATATACTAGGTCACTGGGCAATATACTACGTAACTGGGCGATATACTAAGTGACTGGGCAATATACTACGTGGCTGTGCGATATACTACGTGGCTGTGCGATATACTACGTGACTGGGCAATATACTACGTGACTGGGCAATATACTACGTGACTGGGCAATATACTACGTTACTGGGCAATATACTACGTGGCTGGGCAATATACTACGTGGCTGGGCAATATACTACGTGGCTGGGCAATATACTACGTGGCTGGGCAATATACTACGTGACTGGGCAATATACTACGTGACTGGGCAATATACTACGTAACTGGCCTGGCCAATATACTACCTGGCTGCGCAATATACTTTGTCATTAGGCAATATACTACGTAACTGGGCAATATACTACGTCACTGGGCAATATACCACATGGCTGGGCAATATACTACGTGGGCTGTGCAATATACTACGTGGACATGCATATTGACCGCGACGTCATCACAGGACCTGCGCTCTGATACCAACCCTGGGACGGCAAGCTGCCGTGGACTACAAGGGGCCTTCGGAAAGGTGAGTATATGTTTATTTTTTATTTTTTCACCTGTGACAAACCTGGCTGGGCAATATACTACTTCGCTGTGCAATATACTACGTGGCTCTGTGCTGTATACTACTTCGCTGTGCAATATACTATGGGGCTCTGTGCTGTATACTACGTCACTGGGCAATATACTACGTGGCTGGGCAATATACTACGTCACTGGGCAATATACTATGTGACTGGGCAATATACTATGTGGCTCTAGGCTGTATATTACGTCGCTGTTCGATATACTACGTGACTGGGCAATATACTACGTAACTGGGCAATATACTACGTGGCTGGGCAATATACTACGTGGCTCTGTGCTGTAGACTAAGTCGCTGTGCGATATACTAGGTCACTGGGCAATATACTACGTGGACATGCATATTGACCGCGACGTCATCACAGGACCTGCGCTCTGATACCAACCCTGGGACCGCAAGCTGTCGTGGACTACAAGGGGCCTTCGGAAAGGTGAGTATATGTTTATTTTTTATTTTTTCACCTGTGACAAACCTGGCTGGGCAATATACTACGTCACTGGGCAATATACTATGTGACTGGGCAATATACTACGTGGCTCTGTGCTGTATATTACGTCGCTGTTCGATATACTACGTGACTGGGCAATATACTACGTAACTGGGCAATATACTACGTGGCTGGGCAATATACTACGTGGCTCTGTGCTGTAGACTAAGTCGCTGTGCGATATACTACATCGCTGTGCGATATACTACGTGACTGGGCAATATACTACGTGACTGGGCAATATACTACGTGACTGGGCAATATACTACGTGGCTGGGCAATATACTACGTGGCTGGGCAATATACTACGTGGCTGGGCAATATACTACGTGGCTCTGTGCTGTATACTACGTCACTGTGCGATATACTAAGTCGCTGGGCAATATACTAAGTCACTGGGCAATATACTACGTGGTTGGGCAATATACTACGTGGCTGGGCAATATACTACGTGGCTGGGCAATATACTACGTGGCTGGGCAATATACTACGAGGCTGGGCAATATACTAAGTGACTGGGCAATATACTACGTGGCTGCGCAATATACTACGTCACTGGGAAATATACTACGTGGGCTGTGCAATATACTATGTGGGCTGTGCAATATACTACGTGGTTGGGCAATATGCTACGTGGCTGGGCAATATACTACGTGGGCTGTGCAATATACTACGTGGACATGCATATTCTAGAATACCCAATGCGTTAGAATCGGGCCACTATCTAGTATGTGTATATATATATATATATATATATATAATTATTATAATTATTATTATAGTGCCATTTATTCCTTGGCGCTTTACACGTGAGGAGGGGTATACATAATAAAACAAGTACAATAATCTTGAACAATACAAGTCACAACTGGTACAGGAGGAGAAAGGACCCTGCCCGCGATGGCTCACAATCTACAAGGGATGGGTGAGGATACAGTAGGTAGGGTAGAGCTGGCCGTGCAGCAGTTTGGTCGATCGGTGGTTACTGCAGGTTGTAGGCTTGTCGGAAGAGGTGGGTCTTCAGGTTCTTTTTGAAGGTTTCGATGGTAGGCGAGAGTCTGATATGTTGTGGTAGAGAATTCCAGAGTAGGGGGGATGCACGAGAGAAATCTTGTATGCGATTGTGGGAAGAGGAGATAAGAGGGGAGTAGAGAAGGAGATCTTGTGAGGATCGGAGGTTGCGTGCAGGAGAGTACCGGGAAACGAGGTCGCAGATGTATGGAGGAGACAGGTTGTGGATGGCTTTGTATATCATGGTTAGGGTTTTGTACTGGAGTCTCTGGGTGATGGGGAGCCAGTGCAGGGATTGACAGAGGGGAGAGGCCGGGGAATAGCGGGGGGGACAGGTGGATTAGTCGGGCAGCAGAGTTTAGAATAGATAGGAGGGGTGCAAGAGTGTTAGAGGGGAGGCCACAGAGTAATTATATATATATATATATATATATGTATATATATATATATATATATATATATATATATATATACATACATATATACATACACACACACACGTAGTATATTGCACAGCCCACGTAGTATATTGCCTAGCCACGTAGTATATTGCCCAGCCACGCAGTATATTGCACGGCCACGTAGCATATTGCCCAGTTACATAGTATATTGCACAGCGACGTAGTATACAGCACAGAGCCACGTAGTATATTGCCCAGTCACGTAGTATATTGCCCAGTCACGTAGTATACAGCACAGAGCCACGTAGTATATTGCCCAGTCACGTAGTATATTGCCCAGTCACGTAGTATATTGCCCAGTCACGTAGTATACAGCACAGAGCCACGTAATATATTGCCCAGTCACATAGTATATTGCCCAGTGACGTAGTATACAGCACAGAGCCACGTAGTATATTGCCCAGTCACGTAGTATATTGCCCAGTCACGTAGTATATTGCCCAGTCACGTAGTACATTGCCCAGTCACGTAGTATACAGCACAGAGCCACGTAGTATATTGCCCAGTCACGTAGTATATTGCCCAGTCACGTAGTATATTGCCCAGTCACGTAGTATATTGCCCAGTCGCGTAGTATATTGCCCAGTGGCGTAGTATATTGCCCAGTGGCGTAGTATAAAGCACAGAGCCACGTAGTATATTGCCCAGCCACGTCTGTCACAGGTTAAAAAATAAAAAATAAACATATACTCACCTTCCGAGGGCCCCTTCTAGTTCGGTCACATAACCGTGACGTCATGGCAGGTCCTCGTCGCATACCATCCTTAGCATCGGGACCTGCCGCTTGCATGGAGCGGTCACCGGAGCGTCGTAAGGAGCGGGAAAGGTGAGTATATAATTTTTTTTTTTTTTTATTATTATTATTTTTAAAGGGAACCTGTCACCCCGAAAATCGCGGGTGAGGTAAGCCCACCGGCATCAGGGCTTATCTGCAGCATTCTGTAATGCTGTAGATAAGCCCCCGATGTCACCTGAAAGAGGAGAAAAAGACGTTAGATTATACTCACCCATGGGCGGTCCCGCTGCTGGTCCGGTCAAACGGGTGTCTCTGGTCCGCTCCGGCGCCTCCTATCTTCATTCCAAGACGTCCTCTTCTGATCTTCAGCCACGGCTCCGGCGCAGGCGTACTTTGTTTACCCTGTCGAGGGCAGAGCAAAGTACTGCAGTGCGCAGGCGCCGGGCCTCTCTGACCTTTCCGGCGCCTGCGCACTGCAGTACTTTGCTCTGCCCTCAACAGGGCAAACAAAGTACGCCTGCGCCGGAGCCATGGCTGAAGATCAGAAGAGGACGTCTTGGAATGAAGATGGGAGGCGCCGGAGCGGACCAGAGACACCCGTTTGACCGGACCAGCAGCGGGACCGCCCCTGGGTGAGTATAATCTAACGTCTTTTTCTCCTCTTTCAGGTGACATCGGGGGCTTATCTACAGCATTACAGAATGCTGCAGATAAGCCCTGATGCCGGTGGGCTTACCTCACCCGCGATTTTCGGGGTGACAGGTTCCCTTTAACCCTGCTCTTCTGTTGGTCAAAAATGACCGACTTTGAACTTCAATATTCTTTAAAATATTCAAGATGCGGCTCTGAAACCCGTGGCCGACCGACCCATCCTCATTTAAGTCAATCAACCACAAGTTTCAGAACCGCATCTTGAACACCCCAAAAAATACCAAAGTTCAAAATAGGTCTCCCCAGACCGAACAGAACAGCAGGGTTAACATTAGATGTTTTTACTATTGACGTTGCATAGGCAACATCAATAGTAAAAACTTGGTCACACAGGGTTAATAGCAGCGGTAACGGAGTGAGTTACCCGCGGCATAACACGGTCAGTTACCGCTGGCATTAACCCTGTGTGAGCGGTGACTGCGGGGAGTATGGAGCGGGCGCTGGGCACTGACTACAGGGGAGTAGGTAGGGACTAATCGGACTGTGGCCGTCGCTGATTGGTCGTGTTTTGCCACGACCAATCAGCGACGGGCACAGTCCGGAAGTAAATGGCCGCTCCTTACTCTCCGCAATCAGTGCCCGCCGCCTGCATACTCCCCTCCAGTCACCGCTCCCATAGGGTTAATGCCGGTGGTAACGGACCGCGTTATGCCGCGGGTAACGCACTCCGTATCCGCTGCTATTAACCCTGTGTGTCCCCAACTTTTTATTATTGATGCTGCCTATGCGGCATCAATAGTAAAAAAAATGTAATGTTAAAAATTTAAAAAAAAACAAAAAACCTGCTATTCTCATCCTCCGTAGTCCGCCGAGCCGCTCGGGCCGGCCGCCATCTTCCGTTCCCAGCGATGCATTGCGAAATTACCCAGAAGACTTAGCGGTCTTGCGGAAGATGGTGGCAGCCGCGCGCCTATCGCCGGAGCTTCGGTGGATCCAAGGGGGTGAGTATATAACTATTTTTTATTTTATTTTTTTTTAACAGGAATATGGTGCCCACACTGCTGTATACTACGTGGGCTGTGTTACAGTGCCGGCAAAAAAAAATCTTTACATTTGCGCAGCAAAAAAAAACTTCACATATAAAATCCACATCATAATTTCACTTTTTAAAAGTGTACACAATGGGGGAGATAATAAAAAACTGTCTAATATTAAAGCTGGCTTTGTTGTAAATATCAACCAATCAACGCTCAGTTTTCACTTCTCTGGTAAAGCAAAAGCTGCCCTTTGATTGGTTGCTATGTGCAGCTCAGCTGGTTTTGCCATTTGGCAGTCTTGTAAAGATATTTTTTGCCGGCACTGTAGATACCGCGTGGCTGCTATATGCTACATAGGCAGTGTTATATACTACGTGGGCCATGCTATATATTACGTGGCAACTGTTATATACTGCGCGGGCAGTGGTATATACTACGTGGCTGCTATATACTGCGTTGGCTGTGCTATATATTACGTGGCCAGTGTTATACAGTTAGGTCCATATATATTTGGACAGAGACAACATTTTTCTCATTTTGGTTACAGACATTACCACAATGAATTTTAAACAAAACAATTCAGATGCAGTTGCAGTTCAGACTTTCAGCTTTAATTTGAGGGTATCCACGTTAAAATTGGATGAAGGGTTTAGGAGTTTCAGCTCCTTAACATGTGCCACCCTGTTTTTAAAGGGACCAAAAGTAATTGGACAATTAACTCCAAGGCTATTTCATGGACAGGTGTGGGCAATCCATTCTTTATGTCATTCTCAATTAAGCAGATAAAAGTCCTGGAGTTGATTTGAGGTGTGGTGCTTGCATTTGGAAGGTTTTGCTGTGAAGTAAACATGCGGTCAAAGGAGCTCTCCATGCAGGTGAAACAAGCCATCCTTAAGCTGCAAAAACAGAAAAAACCCATCCGAGAAATTGCTACAATATTAGGAGTGGCAAAATCTACAGTTTGGTACATCCTAAGAAAGAAAGAAAGCACTTGTGAACTGATAAATGCAAAAAGACCTGGGCGCCCACAGAAGACAACAGTGGGGGATGCTCGCAGAATAATCTCCATGGTGAACAGAAACCCCTTCACAACAGCCAACCAGGTGAACAACACTCTCCTGGAGATAGGCGAACCAATATCCAAATCTACCATAAAGACAAGACTGCATGAAAGTAAATACAGAGGGTTCACTGCACGGTGCAAGTCACCCATAATGAAGAATAAAAAGGCTAGACTAGACTTTGCTAAAAAACATCTAAAAAAGCCAGCACAGTTCTGGAAGAACATTCTTTGGACAGATGAAACCAAGATCAACCTCTACCAGAATGATGGAAAGAAAATAGTATAGCAAAGGCGTGGAACAGCTCATGATCCAAAGCATACCACATCATCTGTAAAACACGGCGGACTCAGTGTGATGGCTTGGGCATGCATGGCTGCCAGTGGTACTGGGTCACTAGTGTTTATTGATGATGTGACACAGGACAGAAGCAGTTGAATGAATTCTGAGGTATTCAGAGACATACTGTGTGCTCAGATCCAGCCAAATGCAGCCAAACTGATTGGTTGTCGTTTAACACTACAGATGGACAATGACCCAAAACATAAAGCCAAAGCAACCCAGGAGTTTATTAAAGCAAAGAAGTGGAATATTCTTGAATGGCCAAGTCAGTCACCTGATCTCAACCCAATTGAGCATGCATTTCACTTGTTAAAGACTAAACTTCAGATAGAAAGGCCCACAAATAAACAGCAACTGAAAACCACTGCAGTGAAGGCCTGGCAGAGCATCATAAAGGAGGAAACACAGCGTCTGGTGATGTCCATGAGTTCAAGACTTCAGGCAGTCATTGCCAACAAAGGGTTTTCAACCAAGTACTAAAAATGAACATTTTATTTACAATTATTGAATCTGTCCAATTACTTTTTGTCCGTTTAAAAACAGGGTGGCACATGTTAAGGAGCTGAAACTCCTAAACCCTTCATCCAATTTTAATGTGGATACCCTCAAATGAAAGCTGAAAGTCTGAACTTCAACTGCATCTGAATTATTTTGTTTACAATTCATTGTGGTAATGTCTATAACCAAAATTAGAAAAATGTTGTCTGTCCAAATATATATGGACCTAACTGTATACTGCGTGGCTGCTATATACTGCGTGGGCTGTGTTATATAGTACGTGGCTGTGTTATATACTGCGTGGCCACTGTTCTATATTCCGTGGTCTGTATTAACGCATCGGGTATTCTACAATATGTATATAGCAGCCACATAGTTTATAGCACAGGCCACGTAGTATTTGTCTGCCATATACTACATGGCTCCTATAGCCTGTGCTACATACTATATGGCTGCTATATACATACATAAATACATATTCTAGAATACCCGATGCATTAGAATCGGGCCACCATCTAGTATATATATATATATATATATATATATATATATATATATATATATATATATATATATACACTAGATGGTGGCCCGATTCTAAAGCATCGGGTATTCTAGAATATGCATGTCCCCGTAGTATATGGACAATGATGATTCCAGAATTCGTGGCAGACTGTGCCCGTCGCTGATTGGTCGAGGCAACCTTTATGACATCATCGTCGACATGGCAACCATTATGACATCATCGTCGCTGTGCCCGTCTCTGATTGGTCGAGGTCCGGCGGCCTCGACCAGAGACGCGGGATGTCTACGTCCTTTATGACATCATCGTCGCTGTGCCCGTCGCTGATTGGTCGAGGCCTGGCGGCCTCGACCAATCAGAGATGCGGGATTTCTATGTCAATGCTGTGCCCGTCGCTGATCGCCAGGCCTCGACCAATCAGAGACGTGGGATTTCCAGGACAGAGACAGACAGACAGACAGACGGAAAAACCCTTAGGCAATTATATATATAGATATATAGATAAACACACACTACAGAACTACAGACCAAAAAGTTTGGACACCTCATTTAAAGATTTTTCTGTATATACAGGACTATGAAAATTGTACATTCACACTGAAGGCATCAAAACTATGAATTAACACATGTGGAACTAGATGGGCATTTCCTGAAGAAAATAGATGGTGCTAGAACAGCGCTGCCAGCTGCGCAGCAGCACTTTTCACACACAGGACCAGGGCGGCACTTACTTTTCACACACGGGACAGGGGGGGCACTTACTTATCTTACATACATACAGACTTCCCCCTATATACAGAAATCCCCCTATATACAGACACCGTACATTTGCATAGCTGCCATATTTGTAAGGTCAGTGCAGCTGTGCTGTGGCTTCAATTCATGTCAGTTGGGGGTAATGGAAAGGTTGCCATTAATTCCTATGGGAATTTTTTTTTTTAACGCAATTTAAAAAAAAAAAAAAAAATACAAAATCGGATCGACTCCAAAAATACATAGCACACCTGTCCCCTCTGAGGGCTTCAAAACTCCGCCTGAACGGGGTCTCTGCGCCTGCCTGGGGTCCGTTAGAGGCCTTGAAACTGCCCGGAGTCCCTTTGGGGCCTTAAAACCACCTGGGGTCCTTTAGGAGCCGCAATACTGCCCGGCGTCCTTTAGGGGCCGCAATACTGCCTGGGGTCCCTTAGGGGGCGCAGTGGGCTTCTACATCCACTTTGGTGCATGTTCTCTTTCAGCGGCATGGTCATGTGATTAAGCTAGATTTGCATTTGTGCTCTTCCTTTCACTTTAAGAGCGGATATTATCTGGCAAAACCTGTGTCCTGGTGGGGTCATGTAGAGTTCATAGGCGTTGGCATAGTAACTGGGTCTGACTGCACATATCAATGAGCTAATCAGCCCAGGTGGCAGTTACATTTGAAATTGCCTCAGAAATCAGGCCCATATAACCCTATGGGAAAATTTCCCCATTGAAATACATTGAGACAATGCATTCCAATGACGAGAAAAAAAAAAATTTCAAACGCAAATTGCGCCAAAACTACAAATCCGATCGACATGAAAAAACACTTAGCACACCTCTCGTGGACGCTGGCTTCGAAATGACGACTCACTGGAGTCTGTGCGTGCAGAGGTTCGGGCCACATTAATTGCAGAAAAAAGCCTAATAATAATAATAACTAGATGGGCATTTCCTGAAGGAAATACATGGTGCTTGAACAGCGCTGCCAGCTTTACAGCAGTGTATCAGGTGTCGACTGTAAGGGTATGTGCACACGTCTGGATTTCTTGCAGAAAATTTCCGGTTTTCTTCAGGAAATTTCTGCAAGAAATCCGCATTTTTTTTTTTTGCGTTTTTTCCCCGTTTTTAGCATTTTGCAAGCGAAATTAGCTTGTAGAATGCTAAAGTTTTCCAAACGATCTGTAGAGCCGCTTAGAAAACTGACTGACAGGTTGGTCACACTTGTGAAACATAGTGTTTGACAAGTGTGACCAACTTTTTACTATTGATGCTGCCTATGCAGCATCAATAGTAAAAGATAGAATGTTTAAAAATAATTAAAAAAAATGGTTATACTTACCTGCAGACAGCCGATCTCCTCAGCGGCGTCCGTTCCTATAGATGGTGTGTGTGTGCAGGACCTTCGATGACGTCGCGGTCACATGAGCGGTCACGCGACCAATCACAAGACGGCGACGTCATCGCAGGTCCTTCACACACCATCCACAGGAACGAAAGCGGCAGCGTGCACCGATGAGAGGCGGGAAGACTCCGGGGCCATCAGAGGGTGAGTATATGACTATTTTATTTTAATTCTTTTTTTTTTTACCAATTATATGGTGCCCAGTCCGTGGAGGAGAGTCTCCTCTCCTCCACCCTGGGTACCAACCGCACATAATCTGCTTACTTCCCGCATGGTGTGCACAGCCCCATGCGGAAAGTAAGCAGATCAATGCATTCCTAGGTGTGCGGAATCCCTGCAATTCCGCAAATTTAATGAACATGTTGCTTTTTTTTCCGCAATGCGATTTTTTCGCGGAAAAAAAAGCAACATTTGCACAAGAAATGCGGATTACACTTTAAATGATAGGAGGCATATGTAAGCATTTTTTTCACGTTTTTTATAGCGAAAAAACGCGAAAAATACTGCACGTGTGCACATGGCCTAAGAAAGGAACGTTAGATTAGAAGGTAACTAGCAGATTAGGAAGAACAGGCCTCACACAGTGAAACTGCCTAACAGACAGCTCTAGTTGCCCCGACAAAAAATCAGAGGTCAGCCTTCATTTTACCTCAGCAGTTTCAAATATGAATGCTGACCTCTGGCTGCTGTGGACAACCAAAATGGTTAAACTCTGAGGCAATTTTCATTAATCAGGCCACTAACATTTGTAATATAAATCAGGGAACCTTGTCACATACATTTCTCATAGCAGTGCAGTGGTCCCTATTTACTCAATAAAATTGTACAATTAGTGGACTAGTAAGTACTTAAGGTCCATTCACACTGAATGACACCGCTGACTATTGCGACACTAGAGGGTTCAAGCACCATAAAAAAAAAGTATTTATTTCAATTGTCCCATTAGGGTTAGGGGTGCGGCTAAAGTTAGGGTTAGAGTTGTGGTGGGTCAGAGTTGTGGTGGGTGGGTCAGAGTTGTGGTGGGTGGGTCAGAGTTGTGGGTGGGTGGGTCAGAGTTGTGGGTGGGTGGGTCAGAGTTGTGGGTGGGTCAGAGTTGTGGTGGGTCAGAGTCACTTTATTCTGATGTTTGACTTTGATAAATGATCATGTCCTAAAATGGACACCGCACATTTGCATAGCTGCCATCTTTGGAAGGTCAAGTTGGGGCTCATGGAAAGGTCGCCATTAATTCCTATGGGAATTTTTTTTTTAAATGTGATTTTAAAAAAATCTACAAATCTGATCGACACGAAAAATACTTAGCACACCTCTCATGGACGCTGGCTTCGAAATGATGCCTCACTGGAGTCTGTGCGTGCAGCGGTTCGGGCCGCATTAATTGTGAAAAAAAGCCCAATAATAACAACTAGATGGGTATTTCCTGAAAGAACTACAGATAGTGCTTTGGAATGGTGCCCAGGCTGCCCCTGCAAGAGTTTTACACTTGGATGCCCCTCAGGACCGATTTGGTGGGCGGGGCCACTCTGGGTCCGATTTGGTGGGCGGGGCCACTCTGGGTCCGATTTTGGTGGGCAGGGCCACTCGGGTCAGATTTTGTGGGCAGGGCCACTCGGGTCAGATTTGGTGGGCGGGGCACCTCAGGTGCCAATTTGGTGGGTGGGTCACTTGAAGAACTGATTATCTGGCAAAACCTGTGTCCTAGTAGGGTCATGTAGAGTTCGTAGACGTTGGCATAGTAACTGGGTCTGACTGCGCATATTAATGAGCTAATCAGCCAGTTGGCAGTTATTTTGAAATTGCCTCAGAAATCATTCCATTATAACCCTATGGCAAAATTTCCCCATTGAAAAACATTGAGACAATGCATTCCAATGAGGGGAGAAAAAATTTCAAACGCAAATTGCACCAAAACTACAAATCCGATCGACACGAAAAATACTTAGCACACCTCTCGTGGACGCTGGCTTCGAAATGACACCTCACTGGAGTCTGTGTGTGCAGTGGTTCGGGCCGCATTAATTGCGGAAAAAAGCCTAATAATAATAAGAAGTTAACTACGATGGAACAACAATATAGTGCTTTGTGCCAAAGCACTATAATAATAAGTTAACTACGTTCGGATTACAATATAGTGCTTTGTTCCAAAGCACTATAATAATAAGTTAACTACGTTCGGATTAAATATAAATATAAGAAATCGGATTACAATATGTTGCTTGAACCTAGAAGGTTCAAGCACCATAAGAAATCGGATTACAATATGTTGCTTGAACCTAGGGGGTTCAAGCACCATAATAACTAGATGGGCATTTCCTGAATGAAATACATGGTGCTTGAACAGCGCTGCTAGCTTTACAGCAGCACTTACTTATCACACACAGGACGGGGGGGGGGCACTTATTTTTCACACACGGGACCGGAGGGTGCACTTTTCACACACGGGACCGGGGGTGCACTTTCTTTTCACACACGGGACCGGGGGTGCACTTTCTTTTCACACACGGGACGAGAGGGTGTCAGTCACTTTATTCTGATGTTTGACTTTGATAAATGATCATGTCCTAAAATGGACACCGTACATTTGCATAGCTGCCATCTTTGGAAGGTCAAGTTGGGGGTCATGGAAAGGTCGCCATTAATTCCTATAGGAAATTTTTTTTTTTTTAAATGCGATTTTTTAGAAAACTACAAATCCCAGTTTTCCCAATTTTTCGGACTGACTGACTTTCACTTCTTAAAGTAATGATGACCACTCGTTTTTCTTTACTTAGAATTTGTATTATGGCAAGAAAAAAGCAGCTAATAGTCTATTCAGTAGGACTATCAGCTGTGTATCCACCAGACTTCTGAACACCACAAGTGATGGTCCCAACCCCATTTATAAGGCAAGAAATCCCACTTATAAAACCTGACAGGACACACCTTTGATATGAAAACCATTCCCGGTGACTACCTCTTGAAGCTCATCAAGAGAATGCCAAGAGTGTGCAAAGCAGTCATCAAAGCAAAAGGTGGCTACTTTGAAGAACCTAGAATATAAGACATTTTCAGTTGTTTCACACTTTTTTGTTAAGTATATAATTCCACATGTGCTAAGTCATAGTTTTGATGCCTTTAGTGTGAATTTACAATTTTCATAGTCATGAAAATACAGTAAAATCTTTAAATGAGGTGTGTCCAATCTTTTGGTCTGTATTAACATATATACACAATACATATATACACATATATACAATACATACACACACGTACACACACACACACCTCCAAAAAATAAAGGGAACACAAACAACAGAATATAACTTCAAGTAATCAAACTTCTGTGAAATCAAACTGTCCACTTAGGAAGCAACACTGTTTGACAATCAATTTCACATGCTGTTGTGCAAATGGAATAGACAACAGATGGAAATTATTGGCAATTATCAAGACACACTCCATAAAGGAGTGGTTCTACAGGTGGGGACCACATCTCAGTACCAAATGCTTTCTGGCTGATGTTTTGGTCACTTTTGAATGTTTGTTACATAGTTACATACATAGTTATTAAGGTTGAAGGAAGACTATATGTCCATCTAGTTCAACCCATAGCCTAACCTAACATGCCCTAACATGTTGATCCAGAGGAAGGCAAAAAAAACCCATGTGGCAAATAGTAAGCTCCACATTGGGGAAAAAAATTCCTTCCCGACTCCACATACGGCAATCAGACTAGTTCCCTGGATCAACGCCCTATCAAGGAATCTAGTGTATATACCCTGTAACATTATACTTTTCCAGAAAGGTATCCAGTCCCCTCTTAAATTTAAGTAATGAATCACTCATTACATCATACGGCAGAGAGTTCCATAGTCTCACTGCTCTTACAGTAAAGAATCTGCGTCTGTTATTATGCTTAAACCTTTTTTCCTCCAAACGCAGAGGATGCCCCCTTGTCCCTGTTTCAGGTCTATGATTAAAAAGATCATCAGAAAGGTCTTTGTACTGTCCCCTCATATATTTATACATTAAAATAAGATCACCCCTTAGTCTTCGTTTTTCCAAACTAAATAGCCCCAAGTGTAATAACCTATCTTGGTATTGCAGACCCCCCAGTCCTCTAATAACCTTGGTCGCTCTTCTCTGCACCCGCTCCAGTTCAGCTATGTCTTTCTTATACACCGGAGACCAGAACTGTGCACAGTATTCTAAGTGTGGTCGAACTAGTGACTTGTATAGAGGTAAAATTATATTCTCCTCATGAGCATCTATGCCTCTTTTAATGCATCCCATTATTTTATTTGCCTTTGTAGCAGCTGCCTGACACTGGCCCCTGAATATGAGTTTGTCATCCACCCATACACCCAGGTCTTTTTCATTGACGGTTTTGCCCAGAGGTTTAGAATTAAGCACATAATTATACATCTTATTACTTCTACCCAAGTGCATGACCTTACATTTTTCCCCATTAAAGCTCATTTGCCATTTATCAGCCCAAGCTTCTAGTTTACATAAATCATCCTGTAATATAAAATTGTCCTCCTCTGTTGTCTTCACACTCATGGTAGCATAAGATGGACTCTACAACCAACACAAGTGGCACAGGTAGTGCAGCTCATCCAGGATGGCACATCAGTGCAAGCTGTGGCTCATGTCTCGCACCATCCACCAATGTCACATTGCACCACAGACTGTCCAGGAGTTGGCGGATGCTTTAGTCCAGGTCTGGGAGGAGATCCCTCAGGAGACCATCCGCCGCCTCATCAGAAGCATGCCCAGACATTGTAGGGAGGTCATACAGGCATGTGGAGGCCACACACACACACACACACCCCTGAACCTCAATTCCTTGTTTTGAGGAATTTCCACCGAAGTTGGATCAGCTTGTAATTTGATTTTCCACTTTGATTTTGAGTATCATTCCAAATCCAGACCTCCATAGGACATTCATTTTGATTTACATTGATCATTTTTATGTTTTATTGTTCTCAACTCATTCCACTTCGTAATGAATAAAGATTTGCAACTGAAATATTTCATTCAGTGATATTAGTATGTGGTATTTTAGTGTTCCATTTATTTCCATCAACTCTATATACACTGCTCAAGAAAATAAAGGGACATTTCCCCATTAAATTTCTATATAATAATCGCCAGTTGGGACTTCTGGCCGCTGTCCCCGAATCCCATAAGGCACCGGCGGTATTATCACTTGCACAGGCGCAGTTAGGAGCCTGAACACAGTGGGTCCATGCTCCCGAAGTTTAGCTTCTGCATCACAGGTTAGCTGGTTTATATTCCAATTCATGTGTACCTGGAAGACACGGAAAGGCATTTCTCTTTTCCAGTGCAGTAATGTAATGCCTTTTTTGTTTGAATGTATATGAGTTGGTGTCTCTAGGTTAGCACCTGTTCACACCTAGTCTAGGTTTGGATGGGATGGCCAGTTTTTTTAAATCTGTATTCATTAGCCTTCTGACTGAGCACTCCGCCTTTTAGCCACAGGTGTTTTTAATCACAACAGGACCACTACCCCTCCTCAGAGAGATAGATTTTAGTCTAAGACAGGACTCATTAGGTTCCAATTCAGATGAAGATTTTATTCTAAAGGAGGACTGGCATTGTTAGGTCCTGAAAACGATAAACGCCTTAAAGTGGCTTCCAGGTACACATGAATTGGCAAATTTATGTGCTAAGCTTTCTCAATTTTTCATATTTTTAGTGCAGTAGTGCAATTCAATTTTCATATTTCATACTTGCAAGCTATGTCGCAACAGAGTGCTGCTTTTCTGTACACGAGTTGGTGACTATGCACCTGTTCACACCTAGTCTATGTTTGGATGTGACTGTCAGTTTTTTTTTTTTATTTATCTCCTGTACCATAAATATCAGGACGTGTGAAAGAGACCTTATAGCAGGTTTTTAAGTTTTGCTTGTGTCACACACTAAAAGACGCTTTGTTTTTTGGCCCAGAGTTGTGAAGCCTTGTTTTTTGCGGGGCAAGTTGACGTTCCAGTTGGTAAAATTTTTAGGCACATGACATTTTTTGATCACTTTCTATTCCGATTATAAGAGTCAGAGTGAACAAAAATCAGCAATTCAGGACCTTTTTTTTTTGGGGGGGGGGGCGTTCATACCATTCCATGTGTAGTAAAATTAATAAGGCAGTGTTATTCTTCGGGTCAGTACCATTACAGCGATACCTCATTTATATTTTTTTTATGTTTTGATGCTTTTATACAGTAAAAGTCATTTCTGCATCGCTTTATTATGCAAGCTATAACTTGAGACTGTTGGTGAATACATAGGTAATTTCGAAATGGTTCATAAAGGCATAAGCAGTCGCGACGTTCGAACCCGTTGCTGTGCCACACATCTGAATGTAGAATGTATCCTCATACAAATAGTAGTTTTCAAAGAGTACTAGATGGAGTAAATCAAGGTAAAATTGGATAGCATCACCCGACAGAGGATTGGCATCGGTCAACTGTACAACGCACTTTGCACAAGGAGAAGCTGTATGGGAGAGTGATGCGAAAGAAGCCGTTTCTGCAAGCACGCCACAAACAGTCGGCTGAGGTATGCAAAAGCACATTTGGAGAAGCCAATTTCTTTTTGGAAGAAGGTCCTGTGGACTGATGAAACCAAGATTGAGTTGTTTGGTCATACAAAAAGGCGTTATGCATGGTGGCCAAAAAACACAGCATTCCAAGAAAAACACTTGCTACCCACAGTAAAATTTGGTGAAGGTTCCATCATGCTTTGGGGCTGTGTGGCCAATGCTGGCACCGGAATCTTGTTAACCCCTTCATGACCCCGCCTATTTTGACCTTAATGACCTGGCCGTTTTTTGCAATTCGTACCAGTGTCCCTTTATGAGGTAATAACTCAGGAACGCTTCAACGAATCTTAGCGGTTCTGAGATTGTTTTTTTCGTGACATATTGGGCTGTATGGTAGTGGTAAATTTAGGGCGATAATTTTTGCGTTTATTTGTGAAAAAAATGGAAATTTGGCTAAAAATTTGAAAATTTCGCAATTTTCAAATTTTTAATTTTTATTCTGTTAAACGAGAGTTATGTGACACAAAATAGTTAACAAATAACATTACCCACATGTCTACTTTACATCAGCACATTTCTGGAAACAAATTTTTTTTTGCTAGGAAGTTATAAGGGTTAAAATTTGACCAGCGATTTCTCATTTTTACAACGAAATTTACAAGACCTTTTTTTTTTTAAGGACCACCTCACATTTGAAGTCAGTTTGAGGGGTCTATATGGCTGAAAATGCCCAAAAGTGATGCCATTCTAAAAACTGCACCCCTCAAGGTACTCAAAATCACATTCAAGAAGTTTATTAACCCTTCAGGTGCTTCACAGCAGCAGAAGCAACATGGAAGGAAAAAATGAACATTTAACTTTTTCGTCACAAAAATGATGTTTTAGCAACAATTTTTTTTATTTTCCCAAAGTTAAAAAGGGAAACTGGACCCCAAAAGTTATTGTACAATTTGTCCTGAGTACGCCGATACCCCATATGTGGGGGGGACCACTGTTTGGGCGCACGACAGGGCTCGGAAGGGAAGGAGCGCTATTTTACTTTTTCAATGAAAAATTGGCTCCAATCTTTAGCGGACACCATGTTGCATTTGGAGAGCCCCTGTGTGCCTAAATATTGGAGCTCCCTCACAAGTGACCCCATTTTGGAATCTAGACCCCCCAAGTAGCTTATCTAGATGCATAGTGAGCACTTTGAACCCCCAGGTGCTTCACAAATTGATCCGTAAAAATGAAAAGGTACTTTTTTTTCACAAAAAATTTCTTTTAGCCTCAATTTGTTCATTTCCACATGGGCAACAGGATACAATGGATCTTAAAATGTGTTTGGCAATTTCTCTTGAGTACACTGATACCTCATATGTGGTCACAAACCACTGTTTGTGCACACGGCAAGGCTCGGAAGGGAAGGAGCGCCATTTGACTTTTGAATGAAAAATTGGCTCCAATCGTTAGCGGACACCATGTCGCGTTTGGAGAACCCCTTTGTGCCTAAACATTGGAGCTCCCCCACATGTGACCCCATTTTGGAAACTAGACCTCCCATGGAACTAATCTAGATGTGCGGTGACCACTTCAAACCCTCAAGTGCTTCACAGAAGTTTAGAACGCAGAGCCGTGAAAATAATAAAAAAAAATTTTTTTTTCCTCAAAAATTATTTTTTAGCCTGCAATTTTTTTTCTTTTCAAAAGAGTAACATGAGAAATTGGACCCCAAAAGTTGTTGCCCAGTTTGTCCTGAGTATGCTGGTACCCCATATGTGGGGGTAATCCACTGTTTGAGCGCACATCAGGGCTCGGAAGGGAGAGAGCACCATTTGACTTTTTGAATGCAAGATTGGATGGAATCAATGGTGGCGCCATGTTGCGTTTGGAGATCCCTGATGTGCCTAAACAGTGGAAACCCCTCAATTCTAACTCCAACACTAACCACATCGTGACCTCGATGCCCTTAGTGTGTTGGATTGACGTATAGAGGCTATTTACATTGAGAGTAACAAGGGTACTTGTCTGGTGGGACTGTACCTAGTTGTTTTATTACTCTGAGAAAGTGCCCAGTGTCCTTCAGAAAAGACCAGGTTGATCTGATTAGTTGTGTCAAGACCTTTTCCAGAAAGACAGAGAGGGGAGACAAGACAGAATCCGTCGAGGCCACAATTGGTCTACCGGGGAAGGGGGGGGGGGGGTTTGAAGCGACTTATGAATTTTTGGTAGAACATAAAAAAACGGTGTAATGGGGTGTGCATTGATGAGGAAGGTTGCCGTTTTCTGATCTATAATGTGCCGTGCGAGGTATGTGTAAATTAAATTGCGAATCCCATGACCGATGTATGGTAAGATACCATAGGTATTGGTGTCCGACAAATGGCGGTTAACCTCATTCATGTATTGTACACTGTTCATTACTACGATAGCTCCCCCTTTATCTGCCGTTTTCACAATAATGGATTTATTGGCGTTTAGAGAGGAAAGGGCTTGTTTTTCAGTGGGAGAGAGATTAGAATGTGATGGAAAAAAACCAAGGTGTTGCTGGTGAGTAAGAGAGTTAACCTCCTGGTCTACCAGAGAGATGAAAGTTTCGGTAGCATGATATGTCCGAGGAGGACAAAAGTTACTCCGGTTGTGAAGGCCGAGAGATGTGATAGACAATGCAGGTACCGCGTCACCCTCCACTGGGGGTGTTGGATCCCGAGTACTGTTAGTATTCAAGCCAAAATGGGTTTTCAGTCTGACCGCTCGATAAAAACGTTCAAGGCCTTTCTTTAGTTGGAAAGCGTCCCAGGTTGGTGTAGGGCAGAAGGAAAGTCCCTTCTGTAAGACCGAGAATTCTGCAGGGCAGAGAAGATGATCCAATATGTTGATCACTAGGTTTGTAGTCTCCCCTGTGATCGTGTTGTCATTCTTTCGTTTGGATCGCCTTGTGGGTCTCCTTGATGGTATCCTCCCCTTGCGTCCTTTGGATAAAAAACGTTGGCGGCTGGAGGTGGTTGAAGAGTCGCTTTCCGAGCTGTAGGATCCATTGCTGTGTGGGTATCGTGAACGGCGCCAGGTGGAAGAATCGGTCCATTTGTAGACTCTATTGTTGGCGTAATCCTCAGAATCCCTCTGAAATTTTTGGCGCTTTTGCTCCTGTAGAACTTTCTGGTGTTCAGTCAAGGCCTTATCCGTCTTAGTTTTCAAGGAAGACCACTCAGCCGAGGAAAGAGTGGTTGAAAGTTGTACCTCTATGGTCTGAATATTCTGTTTTGTCTCAGTTATGGCTTTTTGGAAGAACTCTATAGTTAATATAAAAATATCAAGGGAGCATTTGTTAAGAATTTTCTTGTATTTTTCACAATACTCCGGATTACCGGAGAAGAGGGTAGGATGAAGGTTACACCTGAGCCCCCTGGGTATCTTATTTTGTCTATGGTACTCATCATACTCATCATGCTCATACTCATCATATGCAAAAGTGTCAGTAGACATGGACATGCACTCAAAATAGGAACGGCCGGTGCAAACCCCAAAATATAAGCAGTATAGGGAAGGAAATATGGTGTGCACTCAGCCATAAAAGGGCGAGGTGCTGGTGTAATGGACCAAAGGTCTCAAGTAACAGCAGAGTATAAGATTCACCGCACACTCTTTGCGTTTTTTATGCAAAATTTGATGTGAATTTATTACACATAATCTGGGAGCGTAACAGAATATACAACTTATGCGATCTTTTAAACAACGCCTTTGTCATGTAATCGCTGAAAATAAAGAAAAGGAAATATGCAAAACAAAATCAATAACGACAGATAAAGAGAAGCACATATCATAGGCATCAGAGCAGAAGGTCATCCTGGTGACTTTATAAGATGAATTGGTCCACCTAAAACTTCTGCCATATAATAGTAACAGCAATAGAAATATACAGCAATGCGAGTAACGAGTCAGAGTAGAATGTGTGAATAATTAAAATAGGGTAATGATCCTGAGTGCCCTGTAGGTAGAAATAACAATGAGAATAGTGTATAAATCCAAAAAGCAACATCCAGAGGGCTAAGAGAGAAGGTGGAGCACAGATGAATAGATCCATGTGTCATCATATTTTATACATCGCATGAGTCATCCCCATGAAATCATGAGAGCTAGCACAGTAATTACCTTATTCCAGATTAGATAGTGATAAGTAGAAGGGGAAGTGTCCCAGCCCAGTAGTAACAGACTAAAGGCCCCTTCACATTAAGCGACGCTGCGGCGATACCGACAACGATCCGGATCGCTGCAGCGTCGCTGTTTGGTCGCTGGAGAGCTGTCACACAGACAGCTCTCCAGCGACCAACGATGCCGATAACCAGGGTAAACATCGGGTTACTAAGCGCAGGGCCGCGCTTAGTAACCCGATGTTTACCCTGGTTACCATCCTAAAAGTAAAAAAAAACAAACACTACATACTTACCTACCGCTGTCTGTCCCCGGCGCTGTGCTTCTCTGCATTCCTCCTGCACTGGCTGTGAGCACAGCGGCCGGAAAGCAGAGCGGTGACGTCACCGCTCTGCTTTCCGGCTGACCGACGCTCACAGCTAGTACAGGAGGAGTGCAGAGCAGAGCGCCGGGGACAGACAGCGATAGGTAAGTATGTAGTGTTTGGTTTTTTTACTTTTAGGATGGTAACCAGTGTAAACATCGGGTTATTAAGCGCGGCCCTGCGCTTAGTTACCCGATGTTTACCCTGGTTACCAGTGAAGACATCGCTGGATCGGTGTCACACACGCCGATCCAGCGATGTCAGCAGGAGTCCAGCGACGAAATAAAGTTCTGGACTTTCTTCAGCGACCAACGATCTCCCAGCAGGGGCCTGATCGTTGGTCGCTGTCACACATAACGATTTCATTAACGATATCGTTGCTACGTCACAAAAAGCAACGATATCGTTAACAATATCGTTATGTGTGAAGGTACCTTAACACTGTAAAGAATAGTGAAAAGCGAATTATCATATGTGCAAACATGAGAAACGTGCCCATGGAAGTGTACAATGATGTGAATCTGGTGTCCTATTTGCCAGCTCCTAGTCACATGGTTAATAGGAGGAGCTGTTTTCCAGGCAAGTCTATAATGTTCTTTAGTCTGAGGGATGCCCTCAGGGAAAGCAGAACACACGTAGAGGCCATTTTCACTACAAGATCTCCTGCAGGTTTAAGACCCTGGGTTCCCTCTCTAACCTGTACAGACATCATTCTAAAGTCTTTGACTAGATTCACCACAGTTTTTTTACATTAACCTATAAGTGACATAATTCTAGAGTCTGACTGAAATCACCTCAGTTTTTACATTCACCTATAAGTACTTGTGCACGTGCCGTGACACACTGTGGAGTTAACCCCGAATACAGGTCTGTAACCTCTAATAGCTACGTCTACCTCCTTCTGTAAACTATCAAAAGAGACTGTCCAGTGCTCTTAAAGCTTCAGACCCGAATCACATCTCAGCAGCTAAGTGTGAACTGTAATTGCCATGAACTATCCATGAGACTGTTCCTTATTTGTTCCAAGTTATAATTCCTGCTGAAGTAAAAGCAACTATTATACCCGAGATTGGTGTGTGTCATAATTCCTTCGGCTGCGGACACCGTGTGGGGGTGGATAGCAGGTAACGTTCGGCCTGGTCATTACACATGACCAACAAGTTTCCTTGCTCTGGTGACCTGGATGTCATCATGACGACATCCGCTCACCATGGCAACGATCGGGACCCCACATCATGCTACAGAGTCTCCAATCCAAAGGCAGAGGGGCTGTCAGCCCTGCGCCGGCCTCCATAATGTTGCAATCATTGTCGATCAAACTATTTTGGGGGTTAAACTGCTGAGAGCGGTCAGAATAAGCTGACACCTGGCGGCGATCGCCCGCGCTCACTCCATGAGTGCAGCTGGTTGCTCAGACGTACTATTCCATCCAGGGTCAAAAATTGCCCCAGGTCACAAGGACAGATTAGTACGTCTGATGTCAGAAATGGGTTAATTTTCCAAGCTACCAAACAACCACCTGACCTGGAAGAAACCAAGATTAGACCCATCGGCAGTGAAGGATCGGCTCTCATGGTATATGATAAATTTAAGTTTTTGGCAGCCATAGTGTCTGGTAAGGTAGACAAATTGAATACAATTTTAGCTCCATGGGCGAATTACAGTAATCATACCCAGTTTGGTCTACCATATCTATGCAAACAGGCATCCAACAGCCTCTGGTTTTCCTTAGTATACACTCCTTTCCTGCTAGCTAGGATTTTCTTCTCCTCTTGGGCACACTCCCCCTCCCCCCCCCCACCCACCCACCCGTAATCCCTACCTACTCTCCCCCTCTTTCACGAGTTATTCCCTGCAGAAATTAAAAGCGGCATTTTACATCTGAAGTGAGCACATTTTCCTGGCATTGTATTACTGCACTTTTTTTTTTTTACTCAGCAGAGACATTTTATATGGCATGTATCGTGCTACAGTTGGTCCTCAAAACACACAAAACAAATTTAAAGATTTGTTTACAAATCGCATTGTTATATTGATACTGCAGTCTTATACGTCCATCTGAAATGGGCAAACAGTATACAGGGTACTCACAATACTCCAGATAGATGCTTTGGTGTTTGGGACATGATCTTCCAATATCAGCTATGATACTATGATAGTCTATAAAAGAAAGATAGGGGGTGTGAAAGGCAAGAAGTTTATAGTGTTGCTTCCCAAAATCACTGTCATAAACCCATGCCAATACACCACATTTCTCAACCTGTGCAAATGTCACCTTCCCACACACCAACCTCGAATGACTCCCCCACCTGTTCTATTCACATTGTTGGATTTGTTCTGCACTTCCAATAGTGACAGTCAAGCATCCACAGTTCCCTCTTTCACTTCCTCAGACAGTCTGCTTGTAGGAAAAGCTTGGACGGAACATGCACAATCCTTTGTCCCAAATTGCCATATGCTCTTGCAGTAACGCCAAATTCTGAGTACAGAGCACAATACAGACTGGCCAAAAGGTCTGCAGACCAGTTCCTGAAAGCCTCATGTATGCTTTTGAGGCTCTTCAGTATGGTTTGGAAGATATCTGAAAACAGTTTCTACTGGAGGGTTCTGAAACTGATGTATATATAATTTTTAAACACACATGTTCCTCACTAAATTAATTATCAAAAAGTTAATTTCAGTTCAATAAAAAAGTGAAACTCATTATATAGAGTCATTACAAACAGAATGATCTATTTTAAAGGGTATTTCTGTTAATGTTGATTATGGCTTGTAGCCAATGAAAACTTAAAGTCATTATCTCAGTAAATTAGAATACTTCATAACACTAGCTTGAAAAATGATTTTAAAATGCTAGCACTGATCGTGGGCATTACTGCGGGGTGTCAGCACGTGAGGCCGCTCGATCGTGCCACTGTAGCTATACTGTTCTTTGCGGGAACGCACCTCCCGCAGAGCAGTATATATACAGTGCATGTCGGGAAGGGGTTAAACCAGGTACTGGTACTTTTCGCAGTGTTGACGTGTGCCAAGTCCTGCTGGAGAATGAAATGTCCATCTCAAAAAAGCTTGTCGGCAGAGGGAAGCATGAAGTGCTCTAAAATTTCCTGGTAGATGGCTGCGCTGACTTTGGTCTTGATAAGACACAGTGGACCTACACCAGCTGATGACATGGCTCCCATCCATCACTGATTGTGGAAACTTCACAGTAGACCTCAAGCAGCTTGGATTGTGTGCCTCTCTACTCTTCCTCCAGACTCTGGGACCTTGATTTCCAAATGAAATGCAAAATGTGCTTTCCTCTGAAAACAACACTTTGGACCACTGAGCAACAGTCCAGTTCTTTTTCTCCTTGGCCCAGATAAGACACTCCTGGCATTGTCTATTGGTCATGAGTGGCTTGACACAAGAAATGTACAAGCCCCCCTTTAGAGCAAATAGCGTGGGGGCTTCATGGGATTGCGGCACCAGCCCCCCCCCATGTTGTCTATTGGCTAAGTGGATTAGATTTCAGTTTAGGTATGTTCCCTAAAGGTACCATCACACTCAGCGACACTGCAGCGATATAGACAACGATCCGACCTAAACTATATCGCTGCAGCGTCGCTGTTTAGGTCGCTGTAGAGACATCAAACACAGCAACTCCAGAACGATGCAGGAGCGATCCAGTGACGTAACGGCAACTAACTTATCGTTCTCGCTCCATGTAAAAACATTGCTGGCGTCGTTGCTTTTGATGTCAAACATGACGATACACGCCGATCTAGCGGCCAAATAAAGTTCTGGACTTCTAGCTCCGACCAGCGATATAACAGCGGGATCCAGATCGCTGCTGCGTGTCAAACACAATGAGATCGCTATCCAGGACGCTGCAACGTCACAGATCGTTGTCGTTCTCGTTGCAAAGTTGCTGAGTGTGACGGTACCTTAGTTCTCTCAATGTTTAAGGTTTATTCATATCTCCCCATCTTTGATTTATGATAATGGTACGTACCAGTTTGTGGATTGGTTTTTCTAGTCCTCAGGTGACAGGCAGAAATAAGCAACAGGAGTCTGATTGGTTAACAGATTTCGGCGCCAAGGAGAACTTCTGAAGCACTGCATTCCTGTCAGATGAAGTTACAGTAGCCAGAATCTAAATTACAACTGTACCTCAGAGCATGGATCATCTCCTAAAGCTGATAGCAGAGCATGTAGAAAGGAGAGGAGTGGCTAAACAACATCCTGTTATGGTCTCAAGATGAAGACTTCACTCCAGAAGCTCAGGAATTTGAGGTGGTTGATGACACTCAGCATACAAGGCAGGAAGAAGATAGATATGTGAATGAGGAAAGAGAAGCTGTGAGAAGAGAGTCCCGGCGAACCAACAAACCGAACAGGAGATATTCACCTCCGGGGATATGGAAGACCAAGAGAATTCGTGGCCATCAATTAGCTTCACTGGGTGGATCCTTAGCACAAGCATGCTCCAAGTAAACTGATACCCGCAGCACAATCAATGTCAGGTATGCAGAATTTTTTCCTTAGTTTTGTGGATTTTATTAATAGTTCAAAGAATGCTGTCGATTTGCCAGGCAACCCTGTTGTTACTAGGTTGTTTGGACAGACAACAGTTTCTTTAGGCAGTGGAGGGTTTTATGATGCTATGGCTCCAGAGGCCAGAGATAACCCTTCAGCTGTGGTGAGAGAGGAGTTATCGGGTTCAGCAGCTCAAGCTGCAGCAAGGGTACTCCTCCTGTCACAGAGGAGGGAGTGCTTAGGCTGGTTTCACATTTGCCGTTGTGTCTGCAGCGTTTTGGACGCATACATCCACATGCGTCTTGATTTCCGATCTTTTACATTGTAGACACAGGTGAATGCATTTGCATGCGTTCGTCCACATTTGCTTACGCATGCGTATTTTTGCGGTGCACGGCTGGCGTGGCCAACACATTGTTAGAATTTTTATGGCGGCAAATTTCCGCCGCCATACGCATGCAGACGTTTGCGGAAAGAGTGCATCAAATAAACGCATTACAGTCTATGGGAACACATGCATAAGCAAGGACTTGCGTTTGCGTACACATGTGTTCTTATGAGCAAACATGTCTAGGAACTTGTTTTAAGCCACCCCCCCAAACAAACCTTATAAAAGAAGGTGTTGGCAGTGTAAGTCCATTACTCTCAAGACTCTGGAAGTGATACAAGCATTGCAGCATCAAGTTTGGAAGACTATCAAAATGTAAGTATACAAGCTATATGTCTGCCTGTTTTTCTCCCTGCAGTCTTTAATCATTTCTGTCTCTTGCAGCATTCATCATCATATCCTCCACTGAAAATCAGAGTTTACAGAGTGGACAGGAGACTGAAGTGAGTGCATTTGCTACTGATTGGTAAGTATTCACTGTCCCTATTACACATGTGGCAAAATATTTATTTTTATAGAACCCTTACAGTGCAGATGAGCATGAGCAGCAGACTCAGTGATTAAAGTAAAAACCAGTTGGTGTTCGATGAAGGATCGCTTCAACAAGGACCTGAGACAGGAGATCCAAGTTCACAGTGGTGCTGCAGCAAGAGTAGGGAAATACAAGTACCACCGACTGCTGGCTTTCCTGAGGCCTGTCCCTGCTCAGAAAAAAACAAGTATTTTTTGTTGTGTTCACCAATCTGAATTTATTTAACAGGAGTTGGCACTTTTACAATTGTTATTTTTTGGTAGTAATGTTTTACTTTTCTTTTCACAGAACCTGTAGCAGCCCCCTCGAAACTGGATCGTTCTCTGGAGCAGTCCTTCATCGGACTGCTACGGACCAGTCCCAGCCATCCACCAGCGATGCAGCAAGTGGGTCGGCGTCACAGGCTGGAGAACAGGCAGCTGATCCTTCAGGTGTTCCCCTGTCCTTTGCTTCTTTCTTTTTTGTGGGGGGCTTTGCTTCTTGTGTGTAATGGAGCTAAGAATTTGCAAAAACACAAAGGACTGAAAATCCTCCAAAAAAAATATAAATAAATATATATACACATACATACATATACAAAAAAAGGTCAGGGGTCAACAATGCTCACCTGAGTGCACTAGTTCTAACACACAGGCAGATGTCTAAAGATATGAGAAGGCTTAGCTACATCATCTCTTCAGTCTGCATTTACAGAAATGCAGACACGATTGGATTAGCTCAATGTCACCTACAATAGCACTGACCTCAGAGTAGAGATGTAGTGTAAAGAATGGGTTACATAACCCAATGTGGTTATAATCCAATCCCTGTATCATGCAATCAGAGAGTGGATTATATAACAAAAAAAATGTAGTTGTGAACCAGTGATCACCTTATTAAACTTTGAAAAAAAAATTGGGTAATATAGAAGGCACTTGGAACAGGTGTCCAACTAGAGGCGTTTTATTGTCAGTAAACATTAAAGTAAATTTTTTTTTTTTGTAAATTCTTTATTTAAAGTAAAGGCCGGAAACGTTACATGCAAGTAATGTTAAGATAACTAAATAAATCATAACTATTATAACAATGGCAATAAGGGAATCCAGACCACCAACTTTGGAGAATGGTAGGAGAGGGAAGGGAGAGGGGGGGAAGGGAGGAAGGGTTAGGAGAGGGGGGGGGGGATGGCTTGAGGAGTAGTAGTTAAAGGAGGGGAAATAGGAGAAAAGGATGGGGGAACAATGAACATAACAGTTCAAGTACACGTGGTTGTAATACTCAAAAACAAACAGTACGGTAGCATAGAATCTCGGTATTAAGAAGACATAAGTAGCAAAATTAGGGAGCAACTGAACGAAATGTTCTCCATGGAAGCCAGTTCAAAACAAAACGATCATGGGCATGCGTCTCCCAGCTCGATAGTTCCTCCATTCTATAAATGTGGTCAATTTTATTGAACCATTCACCTTGTGTTGGGGGGGGATACACTCTTCCAGTGGGTGGTTATTAAGTGTTTTGCAGCACTGAGCATCAAGGGTAGAAGACCATGCCTAGTGGGTTTGAAGTTGTTTGTCGGGCACGAGAGAATGGCCTCGACCGCCAGTAGGTCAGTTTTAATTAGTTTTAGCTTTTTAAGTGTTAAATTTACCTCCTCCCAGAAATCTTTAATCCCTCCGCACTCCCAGAATATGTGTGCATGGTTCCCCTGGGCGACCCGGCAACGCCAGCACAAGTCAGAATCCGCTAAGCCTAAATGTTGGAGTTTGACCGGCGTCAAATACCATCTGGTTAGTATCTTATATGCATTTTCCTGCAGTAGGATGCATCGAGAGAACCCCCTGGCAGACTTCAACATCTTTGAGATCTGGTCATCTCAGAAGCTAAAATTAAGTTCAGATTCCCAGGAATAAACAAAAGGATGGTTTAAAAGGGTTAAGAGGGGGTAACAAGTTGGTAGTACGAGCGAGATATGATTTTGTATCTAGTTGAGCCCGTTTTAAGCATGAGGTCTAACCATGACCAATTCGACTTTTGTGGGAACCTTTCTCTAAATTCCATAAGAATACGCTTAGTGTGAAGCTCCTGCAAAAAAATTTTTGGAGACTTCGTGGCGTTGCTAGGCCATATGTTGTTTTTAAGAATTTTACCGTCATAGAGGTTAGTGAGGGAATCCCTAGGGAGCTTTGACCATAAATTATATGAGTCCTTGAAATCAGGGTTAACCAGATAGGGAATGACTTCGATAGGTGTTAAGGATGATGGGAATGAATCTGGTGGAAGTTCATTCAAAACTGTCTGTCTAACGTGGAGGGTAGGTAAAGTTATGTCATCCAAACCCAATGAAGTCGTTGGTTTCGAGCGCGACCATAAAAGTGGTATTCCCCCATTGTCCAGCAAAGCCACATCTATCATGTCTAACGTGCCCCTCTCAAGGCCAATTACTATTCTCAGCCATCTGCTTTGGTGTATAGCTTTATAATATATATAGGTGTCAGGTAATCCTAAACCTCCACAAGAGGTGGGACATGTTAACAATTTAAAGGGTAGCCTAGCTGGTTTATTTCTCCATACAAATTTAATTAATAAGGACCTTATGTTTTTGAAGAATGTGAGGGGAAGACGAATGGGCACCATGCTCATAGAATACAATAGGATAGGCATAAGGTAAGCTTTAAATACGTTGATACGTCCTATCCATGATAAAGTGGGAAGACTATATGATTTCATCAATGCTTCTAGTTTTTTTATTAGAGGGGAAAAATTAGATCTGAATAGGTCCGTGGGGTCCCTAGTGATCCAGATACCCAAATACTTTATAGAGGATGTGGACCAGGAGAAGGGGGCTAGTTTTCGTAGAGTGGCAAGTTGAGTGGCCGATAGGGTGATATTAAGTGCTTCCGATTTGGTATTATTAATTTTGAAATTTGAAAGTTTGCCAAAATGATTAAGTATATTGAGGATAATGGGGAATGCTTTGAAAGGATTAGAAACCAGGAAGAGTAGGTCATCCGCGAATACCAATATTTTTATCTCTAATCTACCTATCCGCAATCCCTGGATCTGGACCTCCTAATTCTCTGTATGAGCGTTTCGATGACCAGTACAAACAAAGAAGGGGACAGGGGACATCCCTGCCTGGTACCGTTGTTAATATTAAAAACATCGGATTGAACACCATTCACCCGGACTCTGGCAGTGGGAAAGGAGTACAGGGAAAAGACCGCTGTAATAAACTGGGGGGGAAGCCAAACCTATGTAGGACCCTCTTCATATATCTCCAGCTTACCCTATCAAACGCCTTCTCGGCATCGGTAGACAGGAGAGTAAGCGGCAAGTTCCGCCTTCTAGCATACATTATAGATTGAAGAGCTTTAGCCGAATTGTCCCTGCCCTCCCTCCCACGCACAAAACCCGCCTGGTCCGATTGAATTATTCTGGGGAGTATGTTACCTAATCTAGTCGCCAAAAGTTTAGCCCATAATTTCATATCTGTGTTGAGAAGAGAAATAGGCCTATAGCTAGAGCAAAGGTTGGGATCCTTACCCTCTTTTGGTAAAACTGTGATAAAAGCTTCTAAAGCTTGTTTCGGGGGGAACTGTCCCGTCAAAAAAGAATTGAATAATGTAACTATGTGGGGCAGCAGGGGTTTTATTAATTTCTTATAGCAGGTGATGGGGAGGCCATCAGGACCCGGAGCCTTTCCATTGGAAATACTGGACAGAGTCTCTAATACCTCTTCAGGGGTAATTGGGGCTGTTAAGCAAGAGATGTCATCTGATGACAATGAGGGGAGTCTCAGAGATGAAAGGAATGTATCTATATTTTCCAAGGCTGCCCCGGGCTCACCCATGTCCTCCGGAACCTCCAGATTATAAAGTCTCTCGTAAAAGTGTTTGAATTCTTTAGCAATGTCTTTGGTCTCAGAAATAGTTGGGCCATTCGCACCTTTCAACTGTGTGATAAAAGTACGTCCACTACATTTTCTAAGAAGAGCAGTCATGAGTTTGCTCCCTCTATTGCCATGAAGGTAGAACTTCTGTTGGCTTCTCATGTATATCTTAGCGGAGTGTATGTTCAAAAGATCTTTTAGGGATCTTCTGAGTGAAATGAGTTCAGTCTGAGCTTTATTTGTCTGAGAGCGTTTGTGCATCCTTTCCACAGAATTGATCTGGTGCAGAATAGCCACTACCTCTTTGGACCGTTCTTTTTTCAGATATGAGCCCAAGGCTATGAATTCCCCTCTCAGGACCGCCTTGTGTGTCTCCCAAACCAAAGGCATGGGAGAGCCCGGAAGACAGTTCTCCTTAAAAAAGAGGTTGATGGAAGTAGAGAATCTAGTCACATAGGAGTTAGTACCAAAAAGTGTTGTGAATTCTGCTCTTGGGCTCCCTCCGGTGGTTGTGAGTGGTAGTGCGGCGGTAGTTGGAACGCAGCATTTATCAGGTGTATCTATTTTTTGCAATTTGGGCTGGGCTATATAGCCTTGCTTGATCCTTCAGTCAGTGCCAGTTGTCCATTGTTTTTGGAGGATTCACATCCCTCCTGGTCTCTCCTGTTTGCTGCGCTTTTCTTCAAAGATAAGTCCTGGCTTTGTTTTTGCTGTCCACCTGCTGTGGACCTTATAGTTCTGTGCATTTTCATGTTTTGTCTTGTCCAGCTTTGTCTGTGAAGGATTTTTTGCAGCCAAGCTGTGTCTCTGGAGACGCAGATATACCCTCCATGTCTTTAGTCAGATGTGGTGATTTGTATTTTCTGTGGTGGATATTTTCTAGTGTTTTAATACTGACCGCATAGGACTCTGTCCTATTCATTCTTTTTAGCTAGTATGGCCTCCTATGCTAAATCCTGATTTCATGTCTGCATATGTTATTTCCCTCTCCTTTCACATTCAATATTTGTGGGGGGCTGTCTATCCTTTGGGGATTTTCTCTGAGGCAAGATAGGTTTCCTGTTTCTGTCTTTAGGGGAAGTTAGTTCTTAGGCTGTGTCGAGGGGTCTACGGAGTGTTAGGTACCCCCCACGGCTACTTCTAGTTGCGCTGCTAGTTCAGGTACCACCTTCTCCAGAGTACGTCTCATGCTGCTCCTAGGCCACCAGATCATAACAAAGAAGGGTCTCATTTAGTGTCCAGGTAAAAGAAGAGGGAGTGATTTAATGTTCATCTCTAGGAAAAGCAGGGCATGATCTGAAAGGGATATAACGTCTATTTTTGCGGATTTCACTAGTTGAAGGTGGAAAGATTGGGTTAAGAGGTAGTCTAGTCTGTGATAATTATTATGAGGTGAGGAGAAGAAAGTGAAGTCTTTAGTTGTCGGATATAATGTTCTCCATGGATCAATTAAATTTAAAGATTGTAGGTTGATGTGTAATTTTCTAAGTGCTTTTTGTGGTATAGAAGATTTTCCTGATGAGGAATCTATTGCTGGGTTAAAAGTGACATTGAAATCCCCTCCTAGTATTATAATCCCTTCTTTAAATAATCTATGGGTATTTAATACCTGGCATAGCCAACTAATTTGGTTTTGGTTTGGGGAATAAATATTACAAAGGGTAACCTTCGTGTTGGCTAATAGCCCTTTTATCATTATGTATCTCCCGTCGGTATCTTTTAAGGTAAAAGGGACATTTCTTTTAAAAGCTATACCGACTCCTCTCGAGGCTGTGGTGCCAGTGCTATGGTACCATGTAGGGAATTGTGTTCTTGACATATCAGGGGTCCTATCTTTTTTGAAGTGGGTTTCCTGGAAAAACGCGATACTAGAATTTTTGGATTTCAAAAATCTCATCAATTGCCCTCTTTTCCTTGGTGAGCGCATGCCCTTCACGTTATATGAAGCCACTACCACAGTGGCTGATTCTGAGACGCTACCGGTCAGGAGTTATAAAAGAAAATAGAGTGACATCTGTGCACATGTACTGAACAAAACATAATAACTATAAATGCAATAAGAACATTTTTGAGAAAAAAGTATAACATAAAACAAAGAAAAATCCCGTCTGTGGCAGAGGCTGGGGCCACAAACATCCTCCCTAGACAGACAGGACAGTCCTTTGCAGGCGCACAAGTGGTAAACAAGATATGAACATTTACTACCAATAAAATCTGTAATAAAGGCATCGTGAAAGAAAAAATTCCGTTGACCTAACGAGTTTTAAGCAATACCCGAACCGGACACAATGGAGAGATCGGGTTTATTTGTCCATCAAAGGCAAGAAGAAGTAGCGTCACATAATTGACTCAAGGGGGTGGTTTCTTTTTAGTTCCAGACTTACCCTGTCTCGGAGATGCAGACCTCTTGGCTGGGGACCATTCGCCATGATCCGGCAAGGGGTGAAGATTGGAGGGGACATTAAGTGTCATGTCCAAAGGCAGCCAAGAAGGGACATCTACCGCATCTATGTCAAATGTGGACCAAACTTTGGCGAGGTCATCTGGGTGACGGATTATGGCTTGCTTTCCTCCACCATGTACGGCTAGGCCAAAAGGAAATAACCATTTATATAGTATCTTATTTGCACGTAGTGTGTCAAGGAGAGATTTCAAGACCCTACGTTTGGTGAGAGTCGACGGAGCTAGGTCCTGATATAGTTGGATTGATGAACCTTCGTAGGATAAGTTTTTATTTTCTCTGGAAGCATTTAGAATTGCAGAGGTATCCAAGTAATTCAGAAGACCACATATCACATCCCTTGGGGGATCCGTGGGTTTAGGTTTGGGCCTGAGCGAGCGATGTATCTTCTCAATAACCATTTGATCACATCGTTCCTGAGGCAGTAGGGAAGCAAATATTGCTCTGGTTGATTTTTCAAGTATTTCATTGGAGACGTTTTCGGGAATCCCCTTAACCCTCCGTCACATACAATATTCGGACTAACGAGTTCACATACAATGTGCCTGTCAGGCGCCTGCTGGAAAAATACCTATAATATCTAATGTTTGCAATTTCAGTGCTCTAAAAGTGATCAGTGACCTTCATAGGGATGTAATAAAAGAGACTACACATAATCAGTTGCAAAAAAAAACATTTACTTAACATAAAACTAATAACTATGAAATACAAACTTTTCAAAACTCCCGCCAAATAGTCCCCAGTTCGACTCTCTCAAAAAAATGTACAAAGAAAATTTTTGAACACAAACTTAATTTTAAGGTACCTTAAGTACTATTAAAAACATATTCAATCAGAAGTAGATGCTGAGGTTTCCCCAGAAAAGTCACACTTGCAGAGCAAATAGCAAGAATTACACACCATTTTTGCATGTGTCAGGCAAATTGCTTTATGACATTTGAGACATTCATAATTTGAAAGCCTTCTGGTTCCGCTTTCCGTTTGGCAGGTGGTGCATCTCCTTCTTTTGTGAGGTGGTGCAGATGGTGACTTTTCACCATCATCTTCTGGGCGGAACCTTTTGAGCTGAACTTGAAGGCGAGAGGGGATACCGATTGTTTTCACGCTTCTCCTGCGTAGCTCTCCAAGTACTAGTTCTTTTCCAATATAATATGATCCAACTTCTTCATCCTCACCACTGTCACCATCTTGCTCTGTTTCAGAATCCAGGACACATTCTTCCACCTCATCATGAGAATCAATCTAACTTTCCTCTCCTAAATCCTCATTCAGTGTGAGGTCTCTATCATCTAACAGCATGTTTGTTACTTCCTCAACATCAAGTTGTTTGGATAAATTGTACATTTTCCTCTCCATTTCAGCAGATAATCTGAAGCAAGAGAAGGAATATGTTAGGGAACTACTGTATATGCCTGAGCAGCACACTTTCTTTTATAAAATCTCCCTTATTTCTATGAAATATCCTCACATTTTGTGCTATACATTCATAAAACAAGCTAAATAAACTATTGTGATGAATAAAAACATAAAATACCAACCTTACTGAATGTGACGTATTCACATACAATGAGCCTGAGAGATCTGTGCAGCTATATCCTCTCCCCTGAAGCTCTGAAATCCAACTGTGATATCAGGTTTCACAGACCTTCAAGAGACAGGAGACTACCTGGAGGGAGGGGGTTTCCTCACAATCTGGTGAGGAAGGAGAAATGAAAGTAAAAGAGAAGCGCCTGTCAGATCAGTTGTATGTGACGGAGGGTTAATTCTAATGTTTTTTCGGCGACTCCGGTTTTCTTGATCCTCTATAGCTAGGGATGCCATGTTTAATTGGGATTTGTGAAAGTCCAGGTGGTCTTTTATTTTGTTAGAGTGACTTATAAGAGAAGACTGAGTGGTTTCTAGGGATTCGACCCTATTGTCGATTTGTTGTATATCTTCTCGTAGGCCAGAGACCTCTGCGATCAGTGGATTCATTGCTTGGATTAATGCCTTTTTGAGGAAAGATTTTGAGATTCCTCCAGAGTCTGAGTGGTGTCGCTTCCTGAAGCTTCATTGCTAGAATCTAAATCGTCGACAGGGTCGTCTGATTTGGTGTTGGAGCGAGAGGTCTTGTGAGCAGACCGGGCAAGCGAAGGCTTGTGTTTTAAGAATTTCTCCATGTCACTTTGTTTGTCTTGTTTTGTAGCAGGTAGAGAAGATTTGCAGCGCTCTTTATGAATTTTAACCATTGTAACTGAATATAGCGCTTGCTTAGGAGATCACCACCCGTGTGCCAGTATTACTTTTAGATCAGCATATCTGTGAGTGTGGTTGTAGGAAGTTGAACATTGTCATGGTTTTAGTAAAGAAAAGGATTGTCACCAGGCCGTCTATGTTGTTCAATTAAGAAGAGAGTTATATTGAAAGTTTTTTATGTCACCACTAGGTGGCGTAGCAGTACCACAAAATCTCCCTGTTATTGCAGGCTATCATAGGCTGCCCTCCTAGAGGAAGTTTTCCCCACCATCAATGTGCAAGGTGAAGTGTGGCAGATTGAACAGCAGGTGTCACCCTCGGCTCTTAATAAAAAAGGAATAAAAGGAAAAAAGAAAAAGAAAAAACGAAATAAAATAAAATAATAATGTGTTTAAAGATGGCCTGGGTGTAGGGGTCCCAGACAAGGAACCGTAAATCACAGGACCGTCAGCTGTGGATCTGCTCCTGGTTGCTGTGCGGCCGTCCTGAACACCACTGTCCACAGGAATGGGGGATGGGGGAGGCAGTGCCGAACCTCTGCTGGTACTAGGGCAGATTTGAGGTGACCGTTATATGATGGGTGTCACAGCGGTCGCCACCCCGCACCCCCTGGCAGTAACAGGAGAGGAGGGCCGGCAAAGCACTCCAGTGTTGAAGCGGTCCCTGCTTGGCTGATAGGGGCCTCTCTCTGCGCCCAGCGGTAGATCTAAGATGGCGCCAGGCCCGGCGGGAAATCCACAGATCCGTCTCACCGCTCTCTGGACGCGCCGTCCCAATCAAGGCAGCCGCTGGGTCGGGAGGGACTCAGAGCGCCACCATGGACGATGAGCCCACCCAGCGCTAGAACCGGCTGGTTCGTCCGATCCGTCCCGCAGGTACTCCGGACAGGGCGCAGCGGTCGGGACGCAGCAGCGATGCACACCGCAGCGATCGCCAGACTGCGAAGGGCTCCAAGGCTGAGGAGCGGCAATCCGAAGGGACGACGAGCCGGGGCACTTCTCCGAAGCCACCAAGGTGCGGTGTGCCTCAGGGCCGCGAACCACTCAAGATGGCGGAGTCCCGTAACAGTCTCTCCACGGGGCCTGCAGCTGTGGCCCGGACAGCCGGACTCCAGCCGGGGATGGGGCGCAGTAGCTCCGAATCACCCTCCGAGCAGGTGAGCTTTTAGCCAGGAGGGGCAACGTGCGGCCTTGATGGTATATGCGGCAGGGTCGCGGTGGGTTCAGAAGTCGGAGGGGTTGGTGGCAAGCACTGCCGGCGGGGCCGCAGGATGCGCGCCTCCCTCAGGTCTTCTTACCTCCTCCAGACTCCGCAGAACGCTCCTGATGGACGATCCGGCCCCTGATGTAGTTGATGGTGAGGGGCTCCCACTGCAGGGCAGTCCAATGCGGTCCCCCCACTAGGCTCAGCTCCTAGTCCACAACTGGCGGGAAGAGGCAGATCCCCCCCCAGCAGGCCTCAGATTCACCTGCAGGCCTCAGTATTGGAAGTTTGATTAAACTACTGTTTATAGGTCAGATGCGATGAAAAAAGACCTTTGGGTCAGCAGGGAGGTAGAAAACGTCTTCCAGTCTAGTAGATGTGTTAATAAGGCGGCAGATTAAATTAGATTATCTCAATCAGCAGAGGAGCTCAATGGAGACACGTCCTGCTCCCAGTCGCTGGCCCATTAAAGGGACTCTGTCACCTGAAATTGGCGGGACTGGTTTTGGGTCATATGGGCGGAGTTTTTGGGTGTTTGATTCACCCTTTCCTTACCCGCTGTCTGCATGCTGGCTGCAATATTGGATTGAAGTTCATTCTCTGTCCTCCATACTACACGCCTGCGCAAGGTAATCTTGCCTTGCACAGGCGTGTACTACGGAGGACAGAGAGTGAACTTCAATCCAATATTGCAGCCAGCATGCAGCCAGCAGGTAAGGAAAGGGTGAATCAAACACCCAAAAACTCCGCCCATATGACCCAAAACCAGTCCCGCCAAATTCAGGTGACAGGTTCCCTTTAAAGTAAATTTTAATAATTACAGGTACATAACATTTCAAAAACACTAAACCATGTCATCTTGCCAGGACAGACATACACTCTCAGAAACAACGTAAAACGCAAATGTATCCTCATTTGGGCAACTTCAACTGTTGTCCTGAGAGGGTGATGATGGTAATCTGGCAATGAGTTACAAACAGGTTCAACGTTGGGTCGCTCTTTAGACATTATACAGTTGTGCAGAACCACACATGCTTTGACAGCTCATCGACTGTCTCAATTTTCAGATTAATGGCGGTCCCTAAAATGCGCCATTTTGAGACAAGGATACCAAAAGGCACACAACAGTTCTTCGTGCCCTGGTCAGTCTGTAATTAAAAATCCTACAAATCCTTGGTTCAAGTCCCGACTGGAGTATGATTTTAGGAGGTTTCTACATATCTGAAAGGCCTCATCCCCAACCACAACAAATGGCATTGGCGGGCCTTGAGTGTTGGGAAGAAGTTGGGGCAGGGGGAAACAAATGATTCCCATACAACTGTTGGCCCATGTCCGAGTTTTTAAATGTCTGGAAGTCATTACCACAGCCAAAAGATACAATGTCCACAAACCTACAGTCTGCAGCTGCAATCGCCATGAGAACTATGGAAAAATATTTTTTTATTAAAATACTCGGATTCAGTTCTAGCCGGTTTGATAATACGGATATGTTTTCCATCCACTGCTCCCAAACAGTTGGGGAAATTACAAACTTCCAAAAATTGGTCTACAGTTTGCTGCCAGATTTCCGTGGTGGGTAGGGGGAGAAATACCACACAGAGAACATCCCACAAAGCACGGCAGGTGTCTGCGATAATCCCAGAGAGTGTGGAAATTCCTATCCGGAACCGGAAATGGAGCGATGATAGGCTCTCTCCGGTAGTCAGGAATCTGCCGAAAAGAGATAGAAAAAGAAATAAAAATCAAAAATAATATTTATGACTGGGGTTTGCAAAACAGAAGGAAGGAAAAGGAGAAAAAAAAAAAAAGGCTTTTATAACAATATTTAGGACAGTATTTTAGCAAAAGAAAAAGGGAAAAATATTAATTATATTGCAGAACAATAATAATTATGACAGGTGTTAATGTTTAAATATTACGTACCTTAGTGTCACCAGCAGACGTTTCTCAGCAGGAATCGCTTTACGGAGCTGGGTGTCCTGCCTGCTGATGGCTCTTTGGACACGGTCCAGCGATTCCATAAAGCTGTCCTTAAACATCCTCGGGTACTCAAAATATTTCTCTGGGTTTTCACGGAGCTCACTGTTTAAGGAATGGTAGGCTCCACGGCTCTGTCGCAGTTCAAGAATCGGGTGCTGCCAAAAGCGCCGACGCAGTCTTTTCTGTTCTCTTTTCCATTCTTGCTCAGAAGCAAATGCAAAGAAAAGAAACAAGCTGACATCCAAATCCAGATTCCGATAGAAACTCTCCCTGCAAAGAATCATCTTGAGGGCAGTCCCACACGTCCAGATAATTCCGGTACCGGAAAAAAAAATTGGTACCGGAATTATCAGTGTCCGTGTGCCCCTGCGAAAAACCACTAAAAAAATGGATTATTCATATCATCTTTACAGCAAACGCTGTTGCACAGAAGATATGAATCGCGGCTTCAGCACCATGTGGGGGTGGACAGCGCTTACTGGAGCGCTGTCTCCTGCACGGCACACAGACTGCACACGGACAACGTCCGTGTGCGGTACGTGTTTTACACGGTCCCATTGACTTTAATGGGTCTGTGTAATCCGTGCGCTCCCACGAACACTGACATGTCTCCGTGTTTGGCACACGGAGACACGGTCCGCAAAAAATCAATGACATCTGCACAGATGCATTGATTTTAATGTGTCTACGTGTGTCAGTGGCTCCAGTACATGAGGAAACTGTCACCTCACGTAGCGGAGCCACTGACGTGTGAAACCGGCCTGACTGTTATGGTCTGGTGATTAAGGAACGACATGTGACAGCTCTGAGCAGGTGGGAACTATACTGACCGCAGTCCCTAAGCTCAACACAACACTAGAAGTAGCCGTGGAATGCTCCTAACTTTGCCTAGGCATCTCGTCACAGCCTAAGAGCTAACTACCCCTAAAGATAGAAGCAGGAAAACTATCTTGCCTCAGAGAAAATCCCCAAAGGATAGATAGCCCCCCACATGTAATGACTGTGAGAAGAGAAGGAAATGACATACGTAGTAAGAAACAAGATTTAGCACAGGAGGCCACTTCTAGCTAGAAAGGAAAGTACAGGAAAGAGCACTATGCGGTCAGTAATAAAACCTAGAAAAAGTCCACCACAGAGAAATGCAAAAAACTCCACACCTAACTAAAGGTGTGGAGGGCAAACTCTGCTGCCCAGAGCTTCCAGCAAGCTGAATAGATCAATACTGATAAACTGGACAAGAGCAAAAACAAAGACAGTAATGAACATGAACTGCAAAGGACAAGCAAGGACTTAGCTTTGCAAAACTGGTCAGAGTGTCAGGAAAATCCAAAGAGCAATGACTCCAGGCTGGAACAATTGACAACTGGCATTGAATGAGGGCTAAGGCCAGACTAATATAGCCGAGCCCATAAGACGATCTGTGAAAACAGCTGCAGAAGCCAAATCCAAGAAGCAGCCATACCACTCAAAACCACCGGAGGGAGCCCAAGAGCGGAATTCACAACACCTGACACAGGAGCAAAATGTGAGGATCTCATCTGTACAAGGGTTTATATATAGAAATCCCATGAGCCACGCCCAATTGGTGTAACATGTTTCAAGGAAATTCTCCTTTAAAAATGTTTTCCTATCAAACGAATGTGCATTAAAAAAAAAAAAACACGAACGCATGCAAAAATGCATGCAAATGTTGCATTCATCCGTCATGCGGCAAGTTGATGCGGGGAAAAAAAAAAAACAAAAAAAAAAAAAAACACACAAAATGCAGTGTTACCATGCGTTTTACAATGCATTTGCGGACGAGACACTGTGCACTCAACCGCAAATGTGAACCTAGCCTTAAAGCATATAAGGCTCCTTCCACACATCAGTTGGCTCGATGGATCGGTCGCAGATTGTGAAAAACTGATACGATGGATTTGTTTTTTTGACGGATCCTACTAGCGGATCTGGCTAATTGGATCCTAAATAAGCCGGAGCATGCTCAGTTAAAAATAAAAAAAATAAATAAAAAAAAAAAAAACACGAAATCAGTCGCCGGATTCAGTCATTTGACGGATCCGGCGCCCATAGGCTTCCATTCGAGCAAACGACAGACGGTGACGGATCCGTCGCAGTTCGATTTTTCGACGTACACAAAAAAAAAGTTACTTTGTCAGTCTTCTCCGGCTGCCAGACAAAAAAAGTTGACAGATCCAGTGAACGACTGATGAAACATGAGGCCATCCGTCACCAATCTCTATCTCAATCAGTCTATGAGAGAAAAAAAAAAAAAACACGCGGATCCAGCGGCATCAGTCGCCGTTTTTTTTTTTTTTTGTTTTGTTTTTTTTTTTTAATTCAGCGGATTGCGACTGATGGCAAAAAACTGATGTGTGAAAGGGGCCTTGGAACAGCTCCAAATTAAAGGGAATCTGTCACCCCAAAAATCGTATATGAGCCAAGGCCACCGGCATCAGGGGCTTATCTACAGCATTCTGTAGCCCTTACTCAGCCTGGAGGTGTGTTTGGGGTCTTTATCCTGTTGAAAAATAAATTATGGTCCAACTAAACGCAAACCAGACGGATTAGCATGCTGCTGCAAGATGCCGTGTTAGCCATGTTGGTTCAGTATGCCTTCAAATTTGAATAAATCCCCAACAGTGTCACCAGCATAGCACCCCCAGACCATCATACCTCCTCCTCCATCCGTTCACCTTTTCTGCGTCTCACAAAGACAGTGGTTGCAACCAAACATCTCAAATGTGGACTCATCAGACCAAAGCACAGATTTCCACTGGTCTAATGTCCATTCCTTGTGTTCTTTAGCACAAACAAGTCTCTTCTGCTTGTTGCCTGTCCTTAGCAGTGGTTTCCTAGCAGCTATTTTACCATGAAGGCCTGCTGCACAAAGTCTCCTCTTAACAGTTGTTGTAGAGATGTGTCTGCAGCTAGAACTCTGTGTGGCATTGACCTGGACTCTAATCTGAGCTGCTGTTAACCTGCGATTTCTGAGGCTGATCTTCCTTTCCTGGGGCGGTCCTCATGTGAGCCAGTTTTTGTAGCGCTTGATGGTTTTTGCCACTGCACTTGGGGACACTTTCAAAGTTTTCCCAATTTTTTGGCCTGACTGGCCTTCATTTCTTAAAGTAATGATGGCCACTCATTTTTCTTTACTTAGGATTTGTATTATGGCAAGAAAAAAAGCAGCTAACAGTCTATTAAGTAGGACTATCAGCTGTGTATCCACCAGACTTCTGCTCAACACAACTGATGGTGAAAACCATTTCCGGTGACTACCTCTTGAAGCTCATCAAGAGAATGCCAAAAGTGTGCAAAGCAGTCATCAAAGCAAAAGGTGGCTACTTTGAAGAACCTAGAATATAAGACAACAAAAAGTGTGAAACAACTGAAATGATAAGTATATAATTCCACATGTGTTAATTCATAGTTTTGATGCCTTCAGTGTGAATGTACAATTTTCATAGTCATGAAAATACAGAAAAATCTTTAAATGAGAAGGTCTGTCCAAACTTTTGGTCTGTACTGTAGGTTTCGGTATTTTTTGGAATTTACATTGGTGCGCTGAATGGTAGAATGATTCTTGGGTGGTCAATGGCTGAACTAGCAACTTAACTCTGCTGAAATTATTTACGATATTAGTAGCTTTGGTGTATTAGTAGCTTTGGTGTTATGGGCGCCAGTGTTTCAGGAACAAGAAAATTATTTTCTACTCTGATAACATGGGAGTAGTTTTTTCTATTAATTACTTGACTTCCAAATCTGAGATGGTAGTGAAACTTTTGCGACAAATAGTCCTATTTTGTTTGCGTTTTAATACTCTAATTAAAGTGAAACACGTGCGTAGTAAGTTTGATCAGATTGCGGATTCTCTCCCCCATCAACAGATTCCATTCATTGGTTTCAACAGCCGACTCGAACAGTCTAAAGTGTCCAGCCCAGTTATGGAATTTGGTCTGGGACTAGCTGAAGGTTTTTTGAAGAAGTCAGTAGTGGCAAAGACTTGGAAGGCTTGTTCGACTGCTTGGATGAATTCGTGTCCATTCTGTACTGGCAATAAGGTCAGCGTGCCTGATTATGTTGAAATTGCAGTAGAATTTGTGGTCAATTTATTTAGGCAAGGTTTGTCTTAAAGTTAAGGTATTAGCTGGTGTTTCATTTTTCAGAACTGGTATAATTGTGTTCCTTTGAACTTCTTATTCAAGGTCAAGCAGATGTTGAAAGGGTACCAAAGGATAATTGTGTTGTGGACAACTGTAGTCCCATATGTTTTTCTTTGGTTCAGCGGATAGTTCAATCGTGCAAGTCAATATGTTCTTCTACTTACGAGGTTAAGTTGTTTAGTACCGTTTATCATTGCCTTTTTAGGAACATTTATGATTGGCGAGTTGGTAGCGCATAATAAATAGATTACTGTCCAATCTTTTATTTCATGACGCTCAAGTGGAGGAATCTGTGGTAGTGTTTCGGGTTTGGCATTCTACGACCAATCAGTTATTCAAGGGTGCTGTCGCTCGTTTACGCTGTTTGGTTGATCCTACGTTTCATCAAGTTTGTTGTATTAAACAGTATCTGGTTATCAGACTGGTTTCTTGTGGGTCGTTTTCGATTCATTCCGACTGTTCACCCCTGACCATTTATCAATTCAATAAGATTCTTAAGGATTGTTTGTCATTGTTAGTTTAACAACCCTGCTGGCATCAATGCATGGCCTCCCATACCCCACCTGCATTACACTCAAATTCGATTATTTCTCTGGTCGATGTTGTGACTTCTCTCTGCTGCCAGCTCCATGCTGTGTGCCTCATGTCTGCTGCTTGCTCTGTGTGCATAGGGGAGCAGCGCCGGCAACTCCAGTGTCTTTATTGAGACTGTACACCTTGCCAAGGTGTCCCCGGCCAATTACCATGAGGATTCCTGTATTTAAGACTTACCCATCCATTGGTGGGGGCCTGTGCAACTTACTCCCTCAGTCAGTTCTTAGCTGCTGAGGTGCCAGGCCCTGTCTCTGTGACTCGTGTCCGCCACCCAGTGGGGCGTTGTACCCTTGTCTGTTTCCTGTGTTAGCCACCCAGTGGGGTGTAGTACCCTGGCTTGTGTCCGTGTCTCTGTTCCTTGTCCCGTTCCTGACTGTCTTAATCTAGTCCTGTTCCTGTGTTCGTTTATATCCCTCTCTTGGGATGCTTTCTCTGCTGTGTGCACTCTGTATTGCTCTGCTTTTGGCAATGCTCTATGCAACCTTGCTTTGCTCCTTGCTCTGCTATCTGTGACCTTGCTCTGCGCTCTGTGGCTTTGCTCTGCACTCAGCTCTGCAGCTCCACTCAGCGGCTCCACTCCTTGCGGTTCTTCCCTGTTCCGCCTCCTGCTCTTGGCTCCGCCTCCTGCGTTTGCTTTGCTCCGCTCCTTGTGGTCTCCCTCTAGCTGTTTCTCATATACCCTTCTGTCTGAACAGGTCGTTACCTGTTTAACATACCTGCTTGCAGACTGGTCCCTACCGGTTCATCCAGTGTACCAGCCTTGTCCGCCTGTCCTACCAGAGAGCCAGCCGTGCCCACCTGCCAGTGTCTGTTGTACCCATCCGCCTGCCTCTGTCCCAGCCGTGCTCACCTGTCTGCCAGAGTGCCAGTCATGCCCACTTGCCTATCTATGTTCCGTTCCCCCAGTGGGATCAGCAGCCATAGCCAGACACCACCCTGGAGTGGTACCTGATAGTGAGGTCAGGCTTGTGCGGCAGGAAGCTATCTGAGGCTCCAGCGCATACCAAGAAAGCTACTTAATTACGCCCCTTCCAGGGTAGTCTGGTCTGTGGCACAGTGGGGCCACCCCCCTGCACCAACCAGTCTGGGCGAGAGCGTGACAATTAGGTTTAGATCGGTTAAAAATTACATCCCATTCCTTTAGGATTGGGGCGGCCACGGAGGCAGCCAATTTGGGCTTGAGTGAAGACATAATTAACCCCTTCATGACCCAGCCTATTTTGACCTTAAAGACCTGGCCGTTTTTTGCAATTCTGACCAGTGTCCCTTTATGAGGTAATAACTCTGGAACGCTTCAATGGATCCTAGCGGTTCTGAGATTGTTTTTTCGTGACATATTGGGCTTCATGTTAGTGGTAAATTTAGGTCAATAAATTCTGCGTTTATTTGTGAGAAAAACGGAAATTTGGCGAAAATTTAGAAAATTTCGCAATTTTCACATTTTGAATTTTTATTCTGTTAAACCAGAGAGTTATGTGACACAAAATAGTTAATAAATAAAATTTCCCACATGTATACTTTACATCAGCACAATTTTGGGAACAAAATTTTTTTTTGCTAGGAAGTTATAAGGGTTAAAATTTGACCAGCGATTTCTTATTTTTACAACGAAATTTACAAAACCATTTTTTTTAGGGACCACCTCACATTTGAAGTCAGTTTGAGGGGTCTATATGGCTGAAAATACCCAAAAGTGACACCATTCTAAAAACTGCACCCCTCAAGGTGCACAAAACCACATTCAAGAAGTTTATTAACCCTTCAGGTGCTTCACAGCAGCAGAAGCAACATGGAAGGAAAAAATGAACATTTAACTTTTTAGTCACAAAAATGATTTTTTTCAGCAACAATTTTTTTATTTTCCCAATGGTAAAAGGAGAAATTGAACAACGAAAGCTGTTGTCCAATTTGTCCTGAGTACGCTAATACCTCATATGTGGGGGTAAACCACTGTTTGGGCGCACGGCAGGGCTTGGAAGGGAAGGAGCGCCATTTGACTTTTTGAATGAAAAATTGGCTGCACTCTTTAGCAGACACCATGTCACGTTTGGAGAGCCCCTGTGTGCCTAAACATTGGAGCTCCCCCACGTGTGACCCCATTTTGGAAACTGGACCCCCCAAGGAACTTATCTAGATGCCTAGTGAGCACTTTAAACCCTCAGGTGCTTCACAAATTGATCTGTAAAAATGAAAAAGTACTTTTTTTCTCACAAAAAAATTATTTTTGCCTCAATTTTTTCATTTTCACATGGGCAATGGGAAAAATTGCTCAACAAATTTTAGGATCCATTTTATCCTGAGTACACCGATACCTCATATGTGGGGGTAAACCACTGTTTGGGCACACGGCAGGGCTCGGAAGGGAAGGCGCGCCTTTTGACTTTTTGAATGGAAAATTAGCTCCAATTGTTAGCGGACACCATGTCGCGTTTGGAGAGCCCCTGTGTGCCTATGCATTGGAGCTCCCCCACAAGTGACCCCATTTTGGAAACTAGACCCCCCAAGGAACTTATCTAGATGCATACTGAGCACTTTAAACCCCCAGGTGCTTCACAGAAGTTTATAATGCAGAGCCATGAAAATAAAAAAAACATTTTCTTTTCTCAAAAATGATTTTTTAGCCTGGAATTTCCTATTTTGCCAATGGTAATAGGACAAACTGGACAACAACATTTGTGGTCCAATTTCTCCTGAGTACGCAGATACCCCATATGTGGGGGTAAACCACTGTTTGGGCGCACGGCAGGGCTCAGAAGGGAAGGCACACCATTTGGCTTCTTAAATGGAAAATTAGCTCCAATCATTAGCGGACACCATGTCTCGTTTGGAGAGCCCCTGTGTGCCTAAACACATTGTGAGATCCCCCACAAATGACCCCATTTTGGAAACTAGACCCCCAAAGGAACTAATCTAGATGTGTGGTGAGCACTTTGAACCCTCAAGTGCTTCACAGAAGTTTATAACGCAGAGCCGTGAAAATAAATACGTTTTCTTTCCTCAAAAATAATTTGTTAGCCCAGAATTTTTTATTTTCCCAAGGGTTACAGGAGAAATTAGACCCCAAAAGTTGTTGTCCAGTTTCTCCTGAGTACGCCGATACCCCATGTGTGGGGGTAAACCACTGTTTGGGCACATGTCGGGGCTCAGAAGGGAAGTAGTGACTTTTGAAATGCAGACTTTGATGGAATGGTCTGCGGACGTCACGTTGCGTTTGCAGAGCCCCTGGTGTGCCTAAACAGTAGAAACCCCCCACAAGTGACCCCATTTTGGAAACTAGACCCCCCAAGGAACTCATCTAGATATGTGGTGTGCACTTTGAACCCCCAAGTGCTTCACAGACGTTTACAACGCAGAGCCGTGAAAATAAAAAATCATTTTTCTTTCCTCAAAAATGATGTTTTAGCAAGCAGTTTTTTATTTTCTCAAGGGTAACAGGAGAAATTGGACCCCAGTAATTGTTGCGCAGTTTGTCCTGAGTACACTGCTACCCCATATGTGGGGGTAAACCACTGTTTGGGCACACGTCGGGGCTCGGAAGTGAGCGAGCACCATTTGACTTTTTGAATACAAGATTGGCTGGAATCAATGGTGGCGCCATGTTGCGTTTGGAAACCCCCTGATGTGCCTAAACAGTGGAAACCGCTCAATTCTAATTCCAACACTAACCCCCCCACACCCCTAACCCTAATCCCAACTGTAGCCATAACCCTAATCACAACCCTAACCCCAACACACCCCTAACCACAACCCTAAGGCTATGTGCCAACGTTGCGGATTCGTATGAGATTTTTCAGCACCATTTTTGAAAAATCCGCGGGTAAAAGGCACTGCGTTTTACCTGCGGATTTACCGCGGATTTCCAGTGTTTTTTGTGCGGATTTCACCTGTGGATTCCTATTGAGGAACAGGTGTAAAACGCTGCGGAATCCGCACAAAGAATTGACATGCTGCGGAAAATACAACGCAGCGTTTCCGCGTGGTATTTTCCGCACCATGGGCACAGCGGATTTGGTTTTCCATATGTTTACATGGTACTGTAAACCTGATGGAACACTGCTGCGAATCTGCAGCGGCCAATCCGCTGCAGATCCACAGCCAAATCCGCACATGGCCTAATTCTAAAGGTATGTGCACACGTTGCGGAAAACGCTGCGGATCCGCAGCAGTTTCCCATGAGTTTACAGTTCAATGTAAACCTATGGGAAACAAAAATCGCTGTACACATGCTGGGGAAAAACTGCACGGAAACGCAGCGGTTTACATTCCGCAGCATGTCACTTCTTTCTGCGAATTCCGCAGCGGTTTTACAACTGCTCCAATAGAAAATCGCAGTTGTAAAACCGCAGTGAAATGCACAGAAAAACCGCGGTAAATCCACAGCGGTTTAGACCAGAAAGAAAAAAAAAAAAAAAAAAAGATCATGTCCATAAAAATGGGAGCACCTCAGACAGATAAATAAAATGCAAAGTTTTTATTATATATCAACAAGATAATATACCACCTCTGTTACCTGCATAAGATCCGGTCTCTCATATGCCTATGGATCTTTTTGCAGTGTGGGCTCCTGTTTAATTTTGACATGTATGTGACCATTGTGTCCAGCATGTTCTTTACCTAGATGCTAGGAGCCTTGTTTCAACAACTGCCCAGGCATGGGATTGCACGTGCCGGTGAGCATTACATTTTGGTTGTTTTTGTAGGTCTATATGGTACTGTGATATCAAGTAGCGACATGCGCTTGTATGCACTGCATTGTCCCTTCTGAGGTTGAGAATTTCCTATTGTTTATCTATATAGTATAGGTGATCGCGGAACTGTTCTCTGGGTTACCACGTTTGTGTACATATATATATCCTTGTGATCTTGGGAGAAGATAGGGTTGTGGGTTGTCATTTTCCCTATATTAGGATATGACTGCTGTGTTTTTCTTTTTGTCTGTTGCACTTTGCACTTTTAAATGTTTTTATATTCTATGTTTTTTGTGTGTGGTATATTATCTTGTTGATATATAATAAAAACTTTGCATTTTATTTATCTGTCTGAGGTGCGCCCATTTTTATGGACATGATTTTTTTTTTTTTTTTTTCTTTCTGGTCTAATTGTAGCTTTTCAAGTCCTTGGTGAGCCCCAGCATGTAATTATTTAGACATATATCTAGTGGTGCCCTCCGCTTTTCTATATGTTCATCCAAATCCACAGCGGTTTAGCACTGCGGATTTATCAAATCCTCTGCGGAAAAATCCGCAGAGGACCAGAATACGTCCCTACCCTACCCCTAACCCTAGTTCTTACCCCAACCTTAGTGGAAAAAAAAAAAAATTCTTAATTTTTTTTATTGTCCCTACCTATGGGGGTGACAAAGGGGAGAGGGGATGGGGGGGATTGGGGGGGGTCAGTTACTATTTTTTATTTTGATCACTGAGATATAACCTATCTCGGTGATCAAAATTCACTCTGGAACGAATCTGCCGGCCATTTTGGAAGATGGCGGCGCCCAGGAAAGAAGACGGACGGACCCCGGGAGGCTAGGTAAGTATAAGGGGGGGAGATCAGGGCAATGGGGGGGAGGTCAGGGCATGGGGGGTGGGGGAGATCAGGGCACGGGGGGGGGGGCGTCGGAACACGGGGGGGTGGGTGGATTGGAGCACGGGGGGAGCGGACAGGAGGACGGGGGAGCGGAGCACAGGACGGAGGGGAGTGCACCACAAATCGGAGGGCTGGGGGGGCGATCGGTGGGGTGGGTGCACATAAGTGTTTCCAGCCATGGCCGATGATATTTTTTAGGAGAAATATTACAAATCGCTCTGATTGGCAGTTTCACTTTCAACAGCCAGTCAGAGCGATCGTAGCCACGGGGGGGGGGGGGGGGGGGGGGGGGTGAAGCCACCGCCACTGGGCTAAACTACCACTACCCCTGTCCCTGCAGATCGGGTGAAATGGGAGTTAACCCTTTCACCCGATCTGCAGGGACGCGATCTTTCTGTGACACAGCATATGCGTCACAGGTCGGATTGGCACCGACTTTCATGACGCATACGCTGTGTCACAGGTCGGGAAGGGGTTAAAGGGAAGGTGCCATAAAAAAAAATGTTTTTACCGCAATTGAAAAAAAAAAAAAAAAAATGTAAAGAATTAATGTTTACATTTTCTTAAAAAAATCATCATCATTTGTTTATAATTTAGTAAAATATGAAAAATAATTTGAAAAGTTTTGGAATTTCCACTTTTAAACACTAGGGGGAGCAGTTGCTGAAATTTCACAAAAACCTAGTGTACAAATAGCTCACATTACAGCACTGCAGTAATTATGGGCGGAGTCTGCTGACGTGTGTGATGTCACTCCTCTCCTCCCCTTCTGGGTGTTCGCTAAGGGATATGAGACGATGATATTCAGGAACCCAGTGAGAAGCCATTTTGTTGGTGATTGCAAAGTTATACTGACAAGTAGGGTTGAGCAACTTTTAGTTTTATAGGGTCGAGTCGGGTTTCGCAAAACCCGACTATCTCAAAAGTCAAGTCGAGTGGAATCGGCCGATTATCGTGAAAAGTCGGGGATCGACCGAAACACGAAACCCAATGCAAGTCAATGGGGGAGCATAGTCGGCAGTGAGTGGAGGCCAGGAAAACATGTGCAGTGCCCATTTTAATGGCAAAAACATACATTCTTGTTACTGAAGCTTGTCAATCTTAATTTACCTTATAATAATAGTAAGGCATTGGAAATTGGGGGTCATTTGGCTAAAGTTGTGGGGGGGTAGGGCTGGTTCAAGTAATTAGTGGGCCCAGGAAATCTGGACCACGTCACGGCAGTGGAGCAGGGAGAGGTAAGTATTTCAACTTTGCAAGTGATGTGATCCTGAGCAAGCAAGGGGGGCCCACTCGTTGGCATTGGCACTGGCACAGGGCCCCTCAAAGTACGGCGGTGTGTTTGCACGGCGGGGGCGCCTCCCACCGGCAGCGACACTTTTGCGTACTATGAGGGACCCTGTGCCAGTGACGTTGCCAACGAGTATTCCTCCCCCCACCTGATGAAGGAACCTGCACCTTCATCTGCACCTTCCTCTTTGTCCCCGTGTAAGGTGGTATGGTATGCGGGAAGGGGAACCTGACTTTCAGCTGGGTCACAATCTTGCAGTGTAGCGTGCACGGGGAATGTTGCGTTATGGGTCAATGTACCAGCAGAATCATCTATCACTGGCTGGGCAATGGGCAGGATGAGGAGGAAACAGATATGGGCCCAAAGAATAAAGTGGGCTAAATGCAGTTCAAAATTGGTAACAGGACTAACCAGGGGGCATTGCTTTGTTCAGTGGAGGACAACTGGAATGAGAGGCTGACACAGAGAGTAGGCCCAAATCAGTAAGCAGTCTAAATGCAGTTCAAAATTGGCAACAGTAGTAAACAGGTGGCACAGCTTTGTTCACTGGAGGAGAACAGCAAGGAGCCGCAGACACCGATAGTAGGCCCCAACCCAACTAGTAGGCCCACTGCAGTTTTAAAATTCCGAAACCATTCTGAAAACCAGATAATTGTAGGTCATTTTTTGTAATGCGGACAGCTGTATTGAGTGGCGCAGCCAGACACTACAAGTAGGCCTTACACCACAAAGTTGGCTCGACGCAGGTTTAAAAAAACGTTACATGGGTACACGGTCTGCATTGGTGTGCTCAGTGGAGGACAATTGGAAGGAGGGACCGCAGAAAGACTTAGTAGGCCTAAAATAAAATAGGCTCTATGCAGCTTCGCTTATGTGGCAACCTGGAGAACAACTTGGAGCGGCAGACACCGTCTCTACGACCCAGACCCAACTTATAGGCCTAATGTAGTGTTGTTTCCACAACTACTTAACACAAGCAGGAAGATTGAAGCAATGGAGAGGCAACCTGGAGAACACCTTGGAGCGGCAGACACAGTTAGTAGGCCCTACCGAAATAGTAGCCCCAATGCAGTTTTCAAATTCCTATAGGCTGAAAACCAGACTATTGACGCTCAGCTTTTTTCAGAGGAGGACAGCTGTATTGAGTGGCGCAGACAGACACAGGTAGTAGGCCTTAAACACAAAATTTGGCTCAATGCAGTTTAAAAAAGATTACAGGGGTAGACAGGCAGCATTGGTCTGGTCAGTGGAGGACAATTTCAATTATGGACCGCAGACAGGCTTAGTAGACCTAACATAACAAAAGTGGGCTCTATGCACTTGGAATTATCTTGCAGGGGTACACAGGCAGCATTGGTGTTGTCAGCGGAGGCCGATTGTAAGGAGTGTCTGACAGTTAGTACTCTCAAAAAATAAATAGATGTTAATGTCTCGCAATACAACAAAACCAAAAAACAAAAGGGTGGCATACTTAGGTACAGGGGTAGGCTCCTCTGCTGAGTTTCAGACCTAGTAATTTGGTGCAAAGTATTTACTGGTGTAAATATAAGACACTGCCCCTGACTATTTTAAGTAGCATCATACATGTCAACACATTGGTATTGTCAGTGCCAGGCATTGAAGGATGTCAGCGCATAGACTAAACATTGGTGGAGCTGTGAGAGATAATTGTGCAAGTGGTAGAGCAATGTTTGAGCTGGGGGGGGGACTCTCTTGTGGCCGGTGGTACAGGCCCAGGGCCCCTCATGTTACAACGGTGTGTCTGACGTTGGTTGAGCGCCACCACCGCCAGAGACACTTTATTGTACTATGAGGGACCCAGTGGCAGTGCCGTCGACCAAAAGCGTGCACACCCACCTCTTCAGACAAACAGCACTCTCACAGGTGCTTGCGCCAAGTGGCGAGACCACGGCCCCGTGGGGGGAGTTTGCCAATTAGGGAGGTGTAAACATGTCGTATGCTGGACAAACAGCTGCTGCAAATTACGAGATTGGAAAACTCAGTCAGAGCAGTCCACAAGCAAGACCTTTTCATAGGAAAGCTAGGTGTCAGCCGGGAAAGGTGGGGCAAAATAGTTCGAAATCCAGTAGTGGTTCATTTTAATGAAGGTTAGATCATCAACATTTTGGGTAGCCAGATGAGTCCTTTCTTGTACCTTCGACCACTGCACACCTGACAACTCCATGTCTGCCATCCTACTGCCTGCCCGTATATGTGTATCCTCCCACAAATACATAACAGCACGCCTCTGTTCGCACAGTCTCTGAAGCATGTGCAGTGTGGAGTTCCACCTTGCTGCAACGTCGATTAGGCGATGCTGGGGAAGGTTCAAAGACCGCTGATAGGTCTGCATACGGCTGGAGTGTACGGGCGAACGGCGGATATGCGAGCAAAGTCCGCGCACTTTGAGGAGCAGGTCGGATAACCCCGGATAACTTTTCAGGAAGCACTGCACCACCAGGTTTAACCCCTTCATGACCCAGCCTATTTTGACCTTAAAGACCTTGCCGTTTTTTGCAATTCTGACCAGTGTCCCTTTATGAGGTAATAACTCGGGAACGCTTCAACGGATCCTAGCGGTTCTGAGATTGTTTTTTCGTGACATATTGGGCTTCATGTTAGTGGTAAATTTAGGTCAATAAATTCTGTGTTTATTTGTGATAAAAACGGAAATTTGGCGAAAATTTTGAAAATTTCGCAATTTTCACATTTTGAATTTTTATTCTGTTAAACCAGAGAGTTATGTGACACAAAATAGTTAATAAATAACATTTCCCACACGTTTACTTTACATCAGCACAATTTTGGAAACAAAATTTTTTTTTGCTAGGAAGTTGTAAGGGTTAAAATTTGACCAGCGATTTCTCATTTTTACAACGAAATTTACAAAACCATTTTTTTTAGGGACCACCTCACATTTGAAGTCAGTTTGAGGGGTCTGTATGGCTGAAAATTCCCAAAAGTGACACCATTCTAAAAACTGCACCCCTCAAGGTGCACAAAACCACATTCCAGAAGTTTATTAACCCTTCAGGTGCTTCACAGCAGCAGAAGCAACATGGAAGGAAAAAAATGAACATTTAACTTTTTAGTCACAAAAATGATCTTTTAGCAACATTTTTTTTATTTTCCCAATGGTAAAAGGAGAAACTGAACCACGAAAGTTGTTGTCCAATTTGTCCTGAGTACGCTGATACCTCATATGTGGGGGTAAACCACTGTTTGGGCGAACGGCAGGGCTCGGAAGGGAAGGAGCGCCATTTGACTTTTTGAATGAAAAATTATCTCCATCGTTAGCGGACACCATGTCGCGTTTGGAGAGACCCTGTGTGCTTAAACAATGGAGCTCCCCCACAAGTGAACCCATTTTGGAAACTGGACCCCCCAAGGAACTAATCTAGATGTGTGGTGAGCACTTTGAACCCTCAAGTGCTTCACAGAAGTTTATAACGCAGAGCCATGAAAATAAAAAAATAAAAATTTCTTTCCTCAAAAATAATTTTTTAGCCCAGAATTTTTTATTTTCCCAAGGGTTACAGGAGAAATTAGACCCCAAAAGTTGTTGTCCAGTTTCTCCTGAGTACGCTGATACCCCATGTGTGGGGGTAAACCACTGTTTGGGCACATGCCAGGGCTTGGAAGGGAAGTAGTGACTTTTGAAATGCAGACTTTGATGGAATGGTCTGCAGGCGTCACATTGCGTTTCCAGAGCCCCTGGTGTGCCTAAACAGTAGAAACCCCCCACAAGTGACCCCATTTTAGAAACTAGACCCCCCAAGGAACTTATCTAGATATGTGGTGAGCACTTTGAACCCCCAAGTGCTTCACAGACGTTTACAACGCAGAGCTGTGAAAATAAAAAATCATTTTTCTTTCCTCAAAAATGATGTTTTAGCAAGCAATTTTTTATTTTCTCAAGGGTAGCAGGAGAAATTGGACCCCAGTAATTGTTGCGCAGTTTGTCCTGAGTATGCTGGTAACCCATATGTGGGGGTAAACCACTGTTTGGGCACACGTCGGGGCTCGGAAGTGAGGGAGCACCATTTGACTTTTTGAATACAAGATTGGCTGGAATCAATGGTGGCGCCATGTTGCGTTTGGAGACCCCCTGATGTGCCTAAACAGTGGAAACCCCTCAATTCTAACTCCAACACACCCCTAAACCTTATCCCAACTGTAGCCGTAACCCTAATCACAACCCTAACCCCAATACACCCCTAACCCCAACACACCCCTAACCCCAACACACCCCTAACCCCAACACACCCCTAACCACAACCCTAACCCTAAGGCTATGTGCCAACGTTGCGGATTCGTATGAGATTTTTCAGCACCATTTTTGAAAAATCCGCGGGTAAAAGGCACTGCGTTTTACCTGCAGATTTACCGCGGATTGCCAGTGTTTTTTGTGCGGATTTCACCTGTGGATTCCTATTGAGGGACAGGTGTAAAACGCTGCGGAATCCGCACAAAGAATTGACATGCTGCAGAAAATACAAAGCAGCGTTTCCGCGTGGTATTTTCCGCACCATGGGCACAGCGGATTTGGTTTTCCATATGTTTACATGGTACTGTAAACCTGATGGAACACTGCTGCGAATCCGCAGCCAAATCCGCACCGTGTGCACATAGTCTAATTCTAAAGGTATGTGCACACGCTGCGGAAAACGCTGCGGATCCGCAGCAGTTTCCCATGAGTTTACAGTTCAATGCAAACCTATGGAAAACAAAAATCGCTGTACACATGCTGCAGAAAAACTGCACGGAAACGCAGCGGTTTACATTCCGCAGCATGTCACTTCTTTCTGCGGATTCCGCAGCGGTTTTACAACTGCTCCAATAGAAAATCGCAGTTGTAAAACCGCAGTGAAATGTGCAGAAAAACCGCGGTAAATCCGCGATAAATCCACAGCGGTTTAGCACTGCGGATTTATCAAATCCTCTGCGGAAAAATCCGCAGAGGACCAGAATACGTGTGCACATCCCGAACCCTACCCCTACCCCTAACCCTACCCCTAGTTCTTACCCCAACCTTAGTGGAAAAAAAAAAAATTCTTTATTTTTTTTATTGTCCCTACCTATGGGGGTGACAAAGGGGGGGGGGGGGTCATTTACTATTTTTTTTATTTTGATCACTGAGATATAACCTCTCAGTGATCAAAATTCACTCTGGAACGAATCTGCCGGCCGGCAGATTCGGCGGGCGCACTGCACATGCGCCCGCCATTTTGGAAGATGGCGGCGCCCAGGAAAGAAGACGGACGGACCTCGGGAGGCTAGGTAAGTATAAGGGGGGGAGATCAGGGCACCGGGGGGGGGGGGCGTCGGAGCACGGGGGGTGGATCGGAGCATGGGGGGGTGGATCGGAACACGGGGGGGTGGATTGGAGCACGGGGTGGGGGATCGCTGTGCGGGGGGGTGGATCGGAGCACGGGGGGGATCGCTGTGCGGGGGATCGGAGTGCGGGGGGGTTTGATTGGAGCACGGGGGGGTGTGATTGGAGCACGGAGGAAGCGGACAGGAGGACGGGGGAGCGGAGCACTGGAAGGAGGGGAGCGGACCACAGATTGGGGGGCTGGGGGGCGATCGGTGGGGTGGAGTGGAGTGGGTGCACATAAGTGTTTCCAGCCATGGCCGATGATATTGCAGCATCGGCCATGGCTGGATTGTAATATTTCACCAGTTTTTTAGGTGAAATATTACAAATCGCTCTGATTGGCTGTTGAAAGTGAAACAGCCAATCAGAGCGATCGTAGCCACGGGGGGGTGAAGCCACCCCCCTGGGCTAAACTACCACTCCCCCTGTCCCTGCAGATCGGGTGAAATGGGAGTTAACCCTTTCACCCGGCCTGCAGGAACGCGATCTTTCCATGACGCATATGCTGCGTCATGGGTCGGAATGGCACCGACTTTCATGATGCAGCGTATGCGTCAAAGGTCGGGAAGGGGTTAAGGTGTGATCCAGGCAAGGAATGTGTTTGAGTTGGGAAAGGGCGATGGCAGCCATGAAATTACTTCCGTTATCACTCACTACCTTGCCTGCCTTAACCCCTTAATCCCATATGACGTACTATCCCGTCCAGGTGACCTGGGACTTAATTCCCATGGACGGGATAGTACGTCATATGCGATCGGCCGCGCTCACGGGGGGAGCGCGGCCGATCGCGGCCGGGTGTCAGCTGCCTATCGCAGCTGACATCCGGCACTATGTGCCAGGAGCGGTCACGGACCGCTCCCGGCACATTAACCCCCCGGCACACCGCGATCAAAGATGATCGCGGTGTGCCGGCGGTGCAGGGAAGCATCGCGCAGGGAGGGGGCTCCCTGCGGGCTTCCCTGAGACGATCGGTACACGGTGATGTGCTCACCGTGTACCGAGCGTCTTCTCCCTGCAGTCCCCGGATCCAAAATGGCCGCCGGGCTGCATCCGGGTCCTGCAGGGAGCACTTCCGGGTCAGGATCAGGCTGCAGCTGCAGCTCTAATCCTGCCCGGCTGTATGTCAGATCACCGATCTAACAGAGTGCTGTGCACACTGTCAGATCGGTGATCTGTGATGTCCCCCCCTGGGACAAAGTGAAAAAGTAAAAAAAAAAATTTCCACACTTGTAAAAAAAAATAAAAAAAAAATTCCTAAATAAAGCAGAAAAAAAAAAAAATATTATTCCCATAAATACATTTCTTTACATAAAAAAAAAACAAAAAAAAGAATAAAAGTACACATATTTAGTATCGCCGCGTCCGTAACGACCCGACCTATAAAACTGGCCCACTAGTTAACCCCTTCAGTGAACACCGTAAGAAAAAAAAAAAAAAAACGAGCCAAAAAACAACGCTTTATTATCATAACGCTGAACAAAAAGTGGAATAACACGCGATCAAAAAGACGGATATAAATAACCATGGTACCTCTGAAAACGTCATCTTGTCCCGCAAAAAACGAGCCGCCATATAGCATCATAACCAAAAAAATAAAAAAGTTATAGTCCTGAGAATAAAGCGATGCCAAAATAATTATTTTTTCTATAAAATAGCTTTTATCGTATAAAAGCGCCAAAACATAAGAAAAATGATATAAATGAGGTATCGCTGTAATCGTACTGACCCGAAGAATAAAACTGCTTCATCAATTTTACCAAACGCGGAACGGTATAAACGCCTCCCCCAAAAGAAATTCATGAATAGCTGGTTTTTGGTCATTCTGCCTCACAAAAAAATCGGAATAAAAAGCGATCAAAAACTGTCACATGTCCGAAAATGTAACCGATAAAAACGTCAACTCGTCCCGCAAAAAACAAGACCTCACATGACTCTGTGGACCAAAATATGGAAAAATTATAGGTCTCAAAATGTGGAGACGCAAAAACTTTTTTGCTATAAAAAGCGTCTTTTAGTGTGTGACGGCTGCCAATCATAAAAATCCGATATAAAAAACTCGCTATAAAAGTAAATCAAACCCCCCTTCATCACCCCCTTAGTTAGGCTAGGTTCACATTGCGTTAATGGGTTAACGCTAACGGACAGCGTTGCACGGCGAAAATGTCACAATTAACGCCGTGCAACGGGTCCGTTAGCACAACCATTGACAGCAATGTGATTTTCGGGTGTAGCGCATCGCTAGAGCGTGCCATTTTCGGCTCGCGCTAGCAAGGTGCCTTTCTTTTGTGGCGCGCCTCAGACGCTGCTTGCAGCGTCCGCGGCGCGCCCGAGGTCCGATCCCCGATCTTCCAGAGCGGGGACGTTAACGCGACCACTAAACACGACACCTAAAAAGACATTGCGTTAGCGCAATCCGCTAGTGCTAAACGGATTTCCCTAATGCAATGTGAACCTAGCCTTAGGGAAAAATAATAAAATTAAAAAAAATGTATTTATTTCCATTTTCCCATTAGGGTTAGGGTTAGGGCTAGGGTTAGGGCTAGGGTTAGGGTTAGGGTTTGTATTACATTTACGGTTGGGATTAGAATTAGGGGTGTGTCAGGGTTAGGTGTGTGGTTAGGGTTACAGTTGGGATTAGGGTTAGGGGTGCGTTTGGATTAGGGTTTCAGTTATAATTGGGGGTTTCCACTGTTTAGACACATCAGGGGCTCTCCAAACGCGACATGGCGTCCGATCTCAATTCCAGCCAATTCTGCATTGAAAAAGTAAAACAGTGCTCCTTCACTTCCGAGCTCTCCCGTGCGCCCAAACAGGGGTTTACCCCAACATATGGGGTATCATCGTACTCGAGACAAATTGGACAACAACTTTTTGGGTCCAAGTTCTCTTGTTATCCTTGGGAAAATAAAAATTTGGGGGGCTAAAAATCATTTTTGTGGGAAAAAAAAGGATTTTTTATTTTCACGGCTCTGCGTTGTAAACTGTAGTGAAACACTTGGGGGTTCAAAGTTTTCACAACACATCTAGATAAGTTCCATGGGAGGTCTAGTTTCAATATGGGGTCACTTGTGGGTGGTTTCTACTGTTTGGGTACATCAGGGGCTCTGCAAATGCAACGTGACGCCTGCAGACCAATCCATCTAAGTCTGCATTCCAAATGGCGCTCCTTCCCTTCCGAGCTCTGCCATGCGCCCAAACAGTGGTTCCCCCCCACATACGGGGTATCAGCGTACTCAGGACAAATTGGACAACAACTTTTGGGGTCCAATTTATTCTGTTACCCTTGTGAAAATACAAAACTGGGGGCTAAAAAATAATTTTTGCGAAAAAAAAAAAAAATTATTTTAACGGCTCTGCGTTATAAACTGTAGTGAAACATTTGGGGGTTCAAAGCTCTCAAAACACATCTAGATAAGTTCCTTATGGGGTCTAGTTTCCAAAATGGTGTCACTTGTGGGGGGTTTTAATGTTTAGGCACATCAGGGGCTCTCCAAACCAACATGGCGTCCCAACTTAATTCCAGTCAATTTTGCATTGAAAAGTCAAATGGCGCTCCTTCCCTTCCGAGCTCTGCTATGCACCCAAAAAGTGGTTTACCCCCACATATGAGGTATCGTCGCACTCAGGACAAATTGCACAACAACTTTTGTGGTCTAATTTCTTCTCTTACCCTTGGGAAAATAAAAAATTGGGGGCGAAAAGATCATTTTTGTGAAAAAATATGATTTTTTATTTTTACGGCTCTGCATTATAAACTTCTGTGAAGCACTTGTTGGGTCAAAGTGCTCACCACACATCTAGATAAGTTCCTTAAGGGGTCTACTTTTCAAAATGGTGTCACTTGTGAGGGGTTCCAATGTTTAGGCACATCAGGGGCTCTCCAAACGCAACATGGCGTCCCATCTCAATTCCAGTCAATTTTGCATTGAAAAGTCAAATGGCGCTCCTTCCCTTCCGAGCTCTGCCATACGCCCAAACAATGGTTTACACCCATATATGGGGTATCAGCGTACTCAGGACAAATTGGCCAACAATTTTTGAGGTCCAATTTCTTCTCTTACTCTTGGGAAAATAAAAAATTGGGGGCGAAAAGATCATTTTTGTGAAAAAATATGATTTTTTATTTTTACGGCTCTGCATTATAAACTTCTGTGAAGCAATTGGTGGGTCAAAGTGGTCACCACACATCTAGATAAGTTCCTTAGGGTGTCTACTTTCCAAAATGGTGTCACTTGTGGGGGGGTTTCAATGTTTAGGCACATCAGTGGCTCTCCAAACGCAACATGGTGTCCCATCTCAATTCCTGTCAATTTTGCATTTAAAAGTCAAATGGCGCTCCTTCCCTTCCGAGCTCTGCCATGCGCCCAAACAGTGGTTTACTCCCACATATGGGCTATCAGCGTACTCAGTACAGATTGTACAACAATGTTTGGCATCCATTTTATCCTGTTACCCTTGGTAAAATAAAACAAATTGGAGCTGAAATAAATTGTGTGTGAAAAAAAGTTAAATATTCATTCTTATTTAAACATTCCAAAAATTCCTGTGAAACCCCTGAAGGGTTAATAAACTTCTTGAATGTGGTTTTGAGCACCTTGAGGGGTGCAGTTTTTAGAATGGTCTCACACTTGGGTATTTTCTATCATATAGACCCCTCAAAATGACATCAAATGAGATGTGGTCCCTAAAAAAAAAATGGTGTTGTAAAAATGAGAAATTGCTGGTCAACTTTTAACCCTTATAACTCCCTAACAAAAAAAAATTTTGGTTCCAAAATTGTGCTGATGTAAAGTAGACATGTGGGAAATGTTACTTATTAAGTATTTTGCGTGAGATATCTCTGTGATTTAAGGGCATAAAAATTTAAAGTTGGAAAATTGCAAAACTTTCTAAATTTTCGCCAAATTTCCGTTTTTTTCACAAATAAACGCAAGTTATATCGCATAAATGTTACTACTAAAATGAAGTACAATATGTCACGAGAAAACAATGTCAGAATCGCCAAGATCCGTTGAAGCGTTCCAGAGTTATAACCTCATAAAGGGACAGTGGTCAGAATTGTAAAAATTGGCCCGGTCATTAACGTGCAAACCACCCTCGGGGCTTAAGGGGTTAAGATCTACAGTGCCCAGCCACGACTGCGTTTCTTTCTGCAAGAACTCGGACAGAACTTCCGCGGTGTGTCTGTTGTCGCCCAAACACTTCATAGCTACATAGTTATTAAGGTTGAAGGAAGACTATAAGTCCATCTAGTTCAACCCATAGCCTAACCTAACATGCCCTAACATGTTGATCCAGAGGAAGGCAAAAAAAACCCATGTGGCAAAGAGTAAGCTCAACATTGGGGGAAAAAAAATCCTTCCTGACTCCACATACGGCAATCAGACTAGTTCCCTGGATCAACGCCCTAACAAGGAATCTAGTGTATATACCCTGTAACATACTTTTCCAGAAAGGTATCCAGTCCCCTCTTAAATTTAAGTAATGAATCACTCATTACAACATCATATGGCAGAGAGTTCCATAGTCTCACTGCTCTTACAGTAAAGAATCCGCGTCTGTTATTATGCTTAAACCTTTTTTCCTCCAAACGCAGAGGATGCCCCCTGTCCCTGTTTCAGGTCTATGATTAAAAAGATCATCAGAAAGGTCTTTGTACTGTCCCCTCATAAATTTATACATTAAAATAAGATCACCCCTTAGCCTTCGTTTTTCCAAACTAAATAGCCCCAAGTGTAATAACCCATCTTGGTATTGCAGACCCCCCAGTCCTCTAAACCTTGGTCGCTCTTCTCTGCACCCGCTCTAGTTCAGCTATGTCTTTCTTATAAACAGGAGACCAGAACTGTGCACAGTATTCTAAGTGTGGTCGAACTAGTGACTTGTACAGAGGTAAAATTATATTCTCCTCATGGGCATCTATGCCTCTTTTAATGCATCCCATTATTTTATTTGCCTTCGTAGCAGCTGCCTGACACTGGCCACTGAATATGAGTTTGTCATACACCCAGGTCTTTTTCATTGACGGTTTTGCCCAGAGTTTTAGAATTAAGCACATAATTATACATCTTATTACTTCTACCCAAGTGCATGACCTTACATTGTCATGATATGTACTTTTGCCTTGTCCTGTATTTGAATAATATGCCATTTGATGTATGTAACTGTTCTCTGGTTTCTATTAGCTGTAATTTATGTATTTTCTTGTGCTGGGAGTTCACCTGTACCAATATGTCTCCTTCCCCCCCAATACTTGCAGCCTTAAGCTATAATGTAATTAAGCTTTGTCAACACCACTAGTGAAGAATAGCGATTCTTCCTCACAGCAGGTGGCTAGTCAAATGTACATACTACATAGACTACGTGGAGCCCACCAGTCTAGAATCTTCTGGTGGACCCAACCATTGAATAGAAGGTGTGACCCCTACCCCCCCTTCATGGGCGGATCCCAGGAGCTCAGACAATCCATTCTTATTTTGAGATCAGATGTGAGTTGATCCTTAAAAGAGAAGGAGTGGGGATTCTTAGCTGAGGCAAGACCCCACGTCCAGCTGTGACTGCGGAAGCGAACGGGGCGAGACTTGAGCCGAGGACATATCTTGTCATCCGTGGGATTGTTTTGGGATCCCTTGGACTCGTGTGGACTATTGCTTTGTTAGCTGGCACAAGGATTATCGGGAGGTGCCCCCGAACCTGTTCCGTTGGACTAATTGTGGACTCTGTAGATCTACCTGCATGTGTTGTTCCAGTGTTCTTGATAAATCTGTAGAATCATCCATTGGCCTATTGCCCCTTCTTGCTCTGCCGTACACCCCGTCACATACATTTATCCCCATTAAAGCTAATTTGCCATTTATCAGCCCAAGCTTCTAGTTTACATAAATCATCCTGTAATATAACATTGTCCTCCTCTGATTGATTACCCTGCAGAGTTTAGTGTCATCTGCAAATATTGAAATTCTACTCTGAATGCCCCCTACAAGGTCATTAATATGTTAAAAAGAAGAGGGCCCAATACTGACCCCTGTGGTACCCCACTGCTAACCGTGACCCAGTCCGAGTGTGCTCCATTAATAAACACCCTTTGTTTCCTATCCCTGAGCCAGCTCTCAACCCACTTGCACATATTTTCCCCTATCCCCATTATTCTCATTTTATGTATCATCCTTTTGTGTGGCACCGTATCAAAAGCTTTTGAAAAGTCCATATACACTACATCCACTGGGTTCCCTTGGTCCAATCCGGAACTTACCTCTTCATAGAAGCTGATCAAATTAGTCTGACATGAACGGTCCCTAGTAAACCCATGCTGATACTGGGTCATTAGGTTATTCCTCTTCAGATACTCCAGTATAGCGTCCCTTAGAATGCCCTCCAGGATTTTACCCACAGTAGAGGTTAAGCTTACTGGCCTATAATTTCCAAGTTCAGTTTTTATCCCCTTTTTGAATATTGGCACCACATTTGGTATACGCCAGTCCTGTGGTACAGACCCTGTTATTATGGAGTCTTTAAAGATTAAAAATAATTGTCTATCAATGACTGTACTTAATTCCTGCAGTACTGTCTGATACATCCACTTATAAAAAAACTTGGAAGAAATCCAACCAAAGACATCAATGCCAGAATCGCCATTTTGATTGAGGAAGGGGTTAGTTTGGCGGTCATAAATAAAAAACAGGCAGTCTACTTATATGTGGAGTCCCCTAGATTACCAATTATGTATGGACTCCCCAAATTACACAAAGGAGATGGTTTGCGATGTAGTGTCTCTTTACACGAGTATACCGCATGATATAGCTATGCAAGCTGTCGAGTTTCATCTAAAAGACTATGGCGAATACTCTGAGGATTTGATTAATTTTTCTTTGCAGGTTTTATCCTTCCTCATGCAGTATAATATTTTTTCGTTTGACAATGAAATATATGTCCAGAAGTCGGGAGTCCCTATGGGAGCTAAATACTCACCGTCTTTGGCCAATTTAACTATGGCATATTGGGAGCAGAAATTTATGTTCTCTGTCGATAATCCTTTTGTTGAATGCATCTCCTGGTATGGCAGATACATTGATGACACCCTCATTATTTGGGGGGGCGATGTGTCTGCCATACCGGGATTTGTAGAATACATTAATTCTAATGATTGCGGTATCAAGTTCACTTTTGTTTGTGATCAGTTTAACATTTCTTTTTTGGATCTGGATCTGTGCGGATGTGTTGGGGAGAAAATTATAAGTAAGACGCATACAAAACCCATTAGTGGGAACACATTGCTGCACGCGCAGAGTAGCCATCCAGCCCACACTATTAGATCCATACCTGTGGGAGAATTTATTAGGTCTAAACGTAATTGCAGTGGGGAGGAAGATAGACAGAAGGAATTTAATAAATTAAACAACAAATTTAAAATCCGTAAATACCCTAGTTGGACTTTAAGAAGAGCCGCAAACGTAGTCAATAGAAAACGGAGGGAGGATTTATTAATTCCAAATAGTGATAATCTATTAAGAAAGAAAAAGTATGACAAAAAACCATGTGTGTTCGCAATTCTCCTCCCAATTCAATCAAATCAAAGGTATTATCAACAGGAGATTATCTATCCTATATGAGGATAAAATATTGTCGGATATTTTGAAGGATGGAATAAATGTGGTAGCAAGAAGGGCACGTACTATTGGTGATTCAATTGCCCCAAACTCTTCCTCTGTTTCTAATAAAACCAGATCCAGTACATGGCTGGAATGTAAGGGTTTTTTTAGATGTGGGACTTCTGCATGTAGCACCTGTGCACATATACAATTAGGTAACATTTTCCAGAATTCGATAATACCAGAGTATAAAATAAATAGTTTTAGAAATTGCCATACGAAAAGTGTGGTATATAAGGTAGATTGCATATTATGCCAGATCTCTTATATAGGGTGTACGTCACGTAAATTAAAAACTCGAATAACTGAACACATTAGAGACGCTATTAACCCTAATATAAGAAATATAAATAAAAACATCTCTATGGTATCGAGACATTTTAATTTACAACATAATGGGGATATCACCGCTCTAAGGGTGCAGGGTATTGAGAAAGTGTATATATCACATCGTGGAGGAGATTCAAGGAGACGCCTGCTCACTAGAGAGGCTTTTTGGATCTACAATCTAAATACTCGTTATCCTGCAGGCATGAACAAGAAAAGTGAAATTATGTATCACTACTGTTAGTGTTTTAGTATGTTGTGTATGTTATAGTCTATTTTTAATATGTTCAGACATTTGTAGCTCTAGGACCTTACGAACCTGTCATGTGATTTGGGGGGCATGTCTTAAGCCTGTATGGGACATATAGCGCGCTCATTCCTGGAGCTGCATGGGCATGAGTAAGACCGCTATAGGTCGAAACGCGTAGCCGTTTTCTTACAATCACCTGTCTGGTCCACTTGTTGTAAGGAATTTTTCTGCTTTTATTGCCACTTTGGATTAATAAAATTTGCAACTTTTTATCCATCTTGCTGGAGCTGGAGTGTCTACTTTGTTGGAAGTGCTGCTGCTGGACGTCTGGATCAGGACGGGCTCCCGTGCTCCGCTTTCGATGGTCTGGTTGGTGAGCTGGCTGCGACTTTTTTAGTCACTTTTTTTCTTGTTGCTGTATCCTTTAATTTTCTAAATGCTTTCTTTTTGTCATTTATTACACCCCTTACAGCTCTATTTAGCCATATTGGTTTCCTCCTATTTCTAGTATATTTATTCCCATACGGTATATACTGTGCACAGGTCCTATCCAGGATGCTAATAAACGTCTCCCATTTTCTTTGTGTATTTTTGTGTCTCAGGATATCGTCCCAGTTAATTGCACCAAGATCCTCTCTCATCCGTTGGAAATTTGCCCTTCTGAAGTTTAGTGTCCTTGTAACCCCTCTATTACACATCTTTTTAAAGGATACATGAAAACTTATTATTTTGTAATCGCTATTTCCCAAGTGACCCCCAACCCTTATATTTGCTATGCGGTCTGGCCTGTTGGTTAATATTAGGTCTAGCAGTGCCCCCCTTCTTGTTGGGTCCTGAACCAGTTGTGAAAGGTAATTGTCTCTCATAGTTGTCAAAAACCGATTACCTTTGCTGGAACTGCAGGTTTCTGTTCCCCAATCTATTTCAGGGTAGTTGAAGGCCCCATAATAATGACTTCTCCTTGAGTCGCAGCTTCATCTATTTGCTTTACGAGGATATTCTCCATTGCTTCCATTATTTTTGGAGATTTATAACAAACCCCTATCAGTAATTTATTATTTTTTCCCCCTCCCCTTATCTACACCCACAGGGATTCTACATTTTCATTAAATTCACCTATATTATCACGCAGGATGGGTTTTAAGGACTATTTTACATACAGACACAGCCCTCCCCCTCGCTTATCTGTACGGTCATTTCTGAACAGGCTATAGCCCTGCAAGTTAACAGCCCAGTCATGGCTCTCATCCAGCCACGTTTCAGATATCCCCACCATGTCATAATTATGCTCCAACAACATTAATTCTAATTCGTCCATTTTGTTGGCGAGGCTTCTGGCATTTGTATACATGTATTTGATGTTCCTCTCTGTACCTCTATTCTTTCTTAAATTATTAACTGTTTTAACCCCACCCCCGCCACCCCCAACTTCCTTATTTGTGCCCAGGTTTTTATCTGCACTATCTTCCCCTCCTATAAAATGAATACCCTCCCCCCCAATTCCTAGTTTAAACACTCCTCCAACCTACTAGTCATTTTCTCCCCCGGCACAGCTGCACCCTCCCCATTGAGGTGCAGCCCGTCCCTAGCGTAGAGCCTGTAGCCAACTGAGAAGTCGGCCCAGTTCTGCAGGAACCCAAACCCCTCCTTCCTACACCAATTCTTGAGCCACTTATTAACCTCCCTAATCTCCCGTTGCCTCTCTGGCGTGGCACGTGGTAACGGCAGTATTTCGGAAAATACCACGTTGGAGGTCCTTGCTTTCAGCTTGTGGCCTAATTCCCTGAAATCATCTTTAAGGACCTTCCACCTACCTCTAACTTTGTCATTTGTGCCAATGTGCACCATGACCGCTGGGTCCTCACCGGCCCCTCCCAATAATCTGTCCACCCGATCAGCGATGTGTCGGACTCGAGCGCCAGGTAGGCAGCACACCGTTCGACGATCCCTGTCTTTGTGACAGATTGCCCTATCTGTTCCCCTAATAATTGAGTCGCCCACTACCAGCACCTGTCTGGCCTGCCCTGCTCTCCGATTTCCCTACCTTACTGGAGCAGTCACTCCTCCGGCTTTCAGAGGACATGCCTGGCTGCAGCAGTGCTACCCCTGTACTGGCACACCCCTCATCTGCCAACTTATTGGAGTGTTCAAGATCAGGACTAGCCTCCCTGGCACTCTTCCCTCTACCCCGCTTCCTAACTGTCACCCAGCTTGCTACTTCACCATCCTGCAGCTCCATCCTACCATCCCCCCCCCCCCCCTCATCTGTCCCATTGAGCGTCTGCTCCGTGAGCAGAAGACTCCTCTCCATATTGTCTATGGATCTCAGTGTTGCCAGCTGCACATTTAGATTCAGAATCTGGGTTTCCAAATGCACAACGTGCTCACATCTCGCACAGCAGTATGCACCCTCAACCGGCTGTTCAAGGACCGCATACATGTGGCAAGATGTGCACTGGATGGCATTAACAAGAGTGGAGCACATTTCCTAATGGGGATTGCACCAGACAGAACAGTTAAATAAAAAAAAAAAATACAAACTATTAATAAAAAACAGATAGCAATTCAGTAATTCCTTCCTTGGAAACTCCCTGACTCCAAAGTCACTGAATCACAAGTCACACTTACCGCCGTTCACACTTACACTCAGATCACACTCGCTATGCTGAAGATTTATAGATTTTTTTTCTTCTAGTTCCCTTAACAGCAATCCACCTTGCTGTTCAAATGCACTTCCAAAAAGGACTGGAGCCCCAAACAGCTGCCCCTTATAAACCCTTAATTATGAGCCCTCACCCTAAGTAAACACCTTATGAATATAGCTACTCCCAATTCAGCAACTCACACCAATTCACACAGGTATCTGTTAAAGGGATACTGTCACCTGAATTTGGAGGGAACAATCTTCAGCCATGGAGGCGGGGTTTTGGGGTTTTTGATTCACCTTTTCCTTACCCGCTGGCTGCATGCTGGCTGCAATATTGGATTGAAGTTCATTATCTGTCCTCCATAGTACACGTCTGTGCAAGGCAAGATTACCTTGTGCAGGCATGTACTACATGTAACCACATTCAAGAAGTTTATTAACCCTTCAGGTGTTTAATAGGAATTTTTGGAATGTTTAAATAAAAATGAACATTTAACTTTTTTTACACAAAAAATTTACTTCAGCTCCAATTTGTTTTATTTTACCAAGGGTAACAGGAGAAAATGGACCCCAAAAGTTGTTGTCCAATTTGTCCTGAGTAAGCTGATACCCCATATGTGGAGGTAAGCCACTGTTTGGGCTAATAGGAGAGCTTGGAAGGGAAGGAGCGCCATTTGCAGAGCCCCTAATGTACCTAAACATTAGAAACCCCCCACAAGTGACACCATTTTGGAAAGTAGACCCCCTAAGGAACTCATCTTGATGTGTTGTGAGAGCTTTGAACCCCCAAGTGTTTCACTACAGTTTATAACGCAGAGCCGTGAAAATAAAAAATCTTTTTGTTTTCCCACAAAAATTATTTTTTAGCCCCCAGTTTTGTATTTTCCCAAGGGTAACAGAAGAAATTGGTCCACAAACGTTGCAGTCCAATTTGTCCTGAGTACGCTGATACCCCATATGTGAGGGTAAACCCCTGTTTGGGCACACAGGAGAGCTCGGAAGGGAAGGAGCACTGTTTTACTTTTTCAACGCAGAATTGGCTGGAATTGAGATCGGACGCCATGTCGTGTTTGGAGAGCCCCTGATGTGCCGAAACAGTGGAAACCCCCCAATTATAACTGAAACCCTAATCCAAACACACCCCTAACCCTAATCCCAACCCTATTCCCAACTGTAAATGTAATCTAAACCCTAACTCTAACTTTAGCCCCAACCCTAACTGTAGCCCCAACCCTAGCCCTAGCCCTAACCCTAATGGGAAAATGGAAATAAATACATTTTTTTAATTTTTCCCTAACTAATGGGGTGATGAAGAGGGGTTTGATTTACTTTTATAGCGAGTTTTTAGCGGATTTTTATGATCGGCAGCCGTCACACACTGAAAGATGTTTTTTATTGCAAAAAATATTTTTTGCAATACCACATTTTGAGAGCTATAATTTTTCCATATTTTGGTCCACAGAGTCATGTGAGGTCTTGTTTTTTGCGGGACGAGTTGACGTTTTTATTGAAAACATTTTCGGGCACGTGACATTTTTTGATCGCTTTTTATTCCGATTTTTGTGAGGAAGAATGACCAAAAACCAGCTATTCATGAATTTCTATTGGGGGAGGCGTTTATACCGTTCCGCGTTTGGTAAAATTGATAAAGCAGTTTTATTCTTCGGGTCAGTACGATTACAGCGATACCTCATTTATATCATTTTTTTATGTTTTGGCGCTTTCATACGATAAAAACTATTTTACAGAAAAAATAATTATTTTTGCATCGCTTTATTCTCAGGACTATAACTTTTTTATTTTTTTGCTGATGATGCTGTATGGCGGCTCGTTTTTTGCGGGACAATATGACGTTTTCAGCGGTACCATAGTTATTTATATCTGTCCTTTTGATCGCGTGTTATTCCACTTTTTGTTCGGCGGTATGATAATAAAGCGTTGTTTTTTGCCTCGTTTTTTTTTTTTTTTTCTTACGGTGTTTACTGAAGGGGTTAACTAGTGGGCCAGTTTTATAGGTCGGGTCGTTACGGACGCGGCGATACTAAATATGTGTACTTTTATTGGGTTTTTTTATTTTATTTAGATGAAGAAATGTATTTATGGGAATAATATTTTTTTTTTCTCATTATTTTGGAATATTTTTTTTTTTTTATTTATTTTTTTTTTTTTACACATTTGGAAAAATTTTTTTTAACTTTTTTACTTTGTCCCAGGGGGGGACATCACAGATCGGTGATCTGACAGTTTGCACAGCACTCTGTCAGATCACCGATCTGAGAGCAGTGCAGGCTGCTTCACAGTGCCTGCTCTGAGCAGGCTCTGTGAAGCCACCTCCCTCCCTGCAGGACCCGGATCCGCGGCCATCTTGGATCCGGGGCTCGAGCAGGCAGGGAGGGAGGTAAGACCCCCGCAGCAACGCGATCACATCGCGTTGCTGCGGGGGGCTCAGGGAAGCCCGCAGGGAGCCCCCTCCCTGCGCGGTGCTTCCCTGCACCGCCGGCACATCGCGATCATGTTTGATCGCGGTGTGCCAGGGGTTAATGTGCCGGGGGCGGTCCGTGACCGCTCCTGGCACATAGTGCCGGATGTCAGCTGCGATAAGCAGCTGACACCCGGCCGCGATCGGCGGCGCTCCCCCCGTGAGCGCTGCCGATCGCTATGATGTACTATCCCGTCCAGGGTCAGATAAGCCCAGGGCACCTCGACGGGATAGTACGTCTAAGGTCACAGAGGGGTTAAAGGCTTTCCAAATACCTCTTCACTGAATCACAAGTCACACTTACCGCCGTTCACACTTACGCTCAGGTCACACTCGCTATGCTGAAGATTTATAGATTTTTTTTTTTTTCTAGTTCCTTTAACAGCAATCCACCTTGCTGTTCAAATGCACTTCCAAAAAGCTTGCCAATAGCTGCCCCATAATGGGACACCTGGTGTGCAAGAGTGGCAGCTGCGGATGGAGTGTTTGTGCGACTGCGGTCTGTGGACGAGCTCTCACTTCTGCAGGAGGACGAGGAGGAGGAGGAGGGGGGGCGAACGGCTACAGCCAACTGTTTCCTAGACCGTGGGCTAGGCAGAACTGTCCCAATATTGCTGTCCCCTGTGGACCCTGCATCCACCACATTCACCCAGTGTGCCGTGATGGACACGTAACGTCCCTGGCCATGCCTACTGGTCCATGCATCTGTTGTCAGGTGCACCTTTGTACTCACAGATTGCCTGAGTGCATGGACGATGCGCTCTTTAACATGCTGGTGGAGGGCTGGGATGGCTTTTCTGGAAAAAAAGTGTCGACTGGGTAGCTCGTAGCGTGGTACAGCGTAGTCCATCAGGGCTATGAAAGCTTCGCTTTCAACTAACCGGTAGGGCATCATCTCTAACGAGATTTGTCTAGCTATGTGGGCGTTCAAACCCTGTGCACGCGGATGCGAGGCTAAGTACTTCCTTTTTCTAATGAGAGTCATGTAGGGTGAGCTGGACTGGAGAGCTGGAGATCGTGGAACTAGCGGGGGTGCCGGTGGACATGGCAGACTGAGAGACGGTTGGAGACGGTACTCTTGCCGGTGCCCTACATGCAGTGTTTCCTACTACGAAACTGGTGATTCCCTGACCCTGACTGCTTTGGCCTGGCAAAGAAACCTGCACAGATACTGCAGGTGGTGCGAAAAATGGTGGCCTTACACTGACGGAAGGGATGTAGCGTTGCTGACTAGCTTCATTGGCCGAGGGTGCTACAACCTTAAGGGACGTTTGGTAGTTAGTCCAGGCTTGCAAATGCATGGTGGTTAAATGTCTATGCATGCAACTTGTATTTAGACTTTTCAGATTCTGACCTCTGCTTAAAGGGACTCTGTCACCTGAATTTGGCGGGACTGGTTTTGGGTCATATGGGCGGAGTTTTCAGGTGTTTGATTCACCCTTTCCTTACCCGCTGGCTGCATGCTGACTGCAATATTGGATTGAAGTTCATTCTCTGTCCTCCATAGTACACGCCTGTGCAAAGCAATCTTGCCTTGTGCAGGTGTGTACTATGGAGGACAGAGAATGAACTTCAATCCAATATTGCAGCCAGCATGCAGCCAGCGGGTAAGGAAAGGGTGAATCAAACACCTGAAAACTCCGCCCATATGACCCAAAACCAGTCCCGCCAAATTCAGGTGACAGGTTCCCTTTAAGGTAGTTGAACATTTTTGACAGATGACTTTGCGCTGATCATTTGGATGTTGTTTAAAAAGATGCCAGACTGCACTCTTTCTAGCATCGGATACCTTTTCAGGCATTGCAGACTGAGCTTCTTTAACCAGATGGCCACGCTGTCCTCCAATTGGTTTTGGCTTTGCCACGCGTTTTGGGCCAGATACGGGCCCGGCCGATGGAACCTGTTGCGATGTTGATGCCTGCTGCGGCCCCTCCTCCTCCGCTTCAGAACTACTGCCACCTGCACCCTGTTCCCCCAATGGCTGCCAATCGGGGTCAACAACTGGGTCATCTATGACCTCCTCTTCTATCTCATGTGCAACTTCGTCTGTGTTACCGTGTAAGCCGGTGGTATAGCGTTTGTTACGGGGCACCATAGTCTCATCAAGGTCTGATCCTGGATCAGTACACTGCGAGGGCAATGTTGTGGTCTGAGTCAAAGGAACAGCATAGTAATCTGGCTGTGGCTGTGCATCTGTGCACTCCATGTCCGATTCAACTTGTAATGGGCATGGCCTGTTAACTGTTTCACTTTCTAACCCAGGAACGGTATGTGTAAAGAGCTCCATGGAGTAACCCGTTGTGTCGCCTGACGCATCCTTCTCTGTTGTTGTTTTTGCTTTACAGGACAATGGAGCAACTTGTCCCTGAGCGTGAACATCCACTAACTACGCGCTGCTTTTACATTTACCAGTTTCAGAAGAGGAGGCAAAAGAGCTAGAGGCTGAGTCGGCAAGGAAAGCCAAAACTTGCTCTTGCTGCTGCGGCTTTAAAAGCGGTTTTCCTACTCCAAGAAAAGGGAGCGTTCGAGGCCTTGTGTAGCCAGACGACGAACCTGGCTCCACAGCTCGAGACGTAGGTGCTATATTGTTTTTCCCACGACCACCTGATGCTCCACCACCACTACCATCATTACCAGCTGGCAATGAACGCCCACGGCCACGACCTCTTCCACCAGACTTCCTCATTGTTTTAAAAACGTAACCAAAGTAACGGTATTTGTTACTGTAAAACAACTTACAAGGTGAACTCAAACTTCTGTAGGATTTATATATCCCTTTATATGTGGGTGAGACTGCAAGGAAAATCAGGCACTATGTTACACACTCGGTTTTCTGTGGCACAAAATGAGAGAGATGGCACACACGATTGGCACTCAAGCACAAATGCCAATATTAATCTCCCACTATTTTTATTTTTATTTCTGGGAGAATTGGCAAGAAATCAGGCCCACTGTTAGACTGTATGTTTTCTGTGCCAGAAAATGAGACACAGATGCCACACACAGGACTGCCACTGATGCAGATTTGCCAATTTTAATCTACACCCTTTTTTTTTTTATTCAGGGAGACTAGTGAATAAATCTGGGCCACTGTATTAGAGTATATTTTCTGTGGCAGAAAGTGGCTTGAACAGATGTAACGAAAAAAAAAAAAAAAAAAAAAAAAAAAAAGGGACTGTCCTACAATTACTATCTCCCTGCAGTTATCTCAGCAATGTATGGCAGGCAGCAATAACAAGGAGTGGACTGCTGCACAAATTAAATCAAAAGTGTGGACAAACAAAAATGATAGCTGTGCAGAAAGGAAGGAACAACAGGATTTGTGCTTTGAAAAAAGCAGTTAGTTTGCACAGCGGCGTACACACAGCAATGCAGCTATCAGGGAGCCTTCTAGGGCAGCCCAATGAGCTACAGCGCTGAGGAAAAAAAATGTAGCTTCCACTGTCCCTGCAAACAAAAGGTGGTGTTGGACAGTGGAAATCGCTACAGCACAAGCTGTTTGGTGGTTAATGGACCCTGCCTAACGCTATCCCTGCTTCTGACGAAGCGGCAGCAACCTCTCCCTATGCTCAGATCAGCAGCAGTAAGATGGCGGTCGGCGGGAACGCCCCTTTATAGCCCCTGTGACGCCGCAAACAGCAAGCCAATCACTGCAATGCCCTTCTATAAGATGGTGGGGACTGAGATCTAGGTCATTACGCTGCCCACACTCTGCGTCCACCTTCATTGGCTGAGAAATGGTGCTTTTCGCGTCATTGAAACGCGACTTTGGCGCGAAAGTCGCGTACCGCATGGCCGAACCCACACAGGGATCGGGTCAGGTTTCATGAAACCCGACTGTGCCAAAAGTCGGCGACTTATGAAAATGACCGACCCGTTTCGCTCAACCGTACTGACAAGCAGACAGTCACCGAGGATTGCAGGCAGCAAGGATTCTGGGAGATATATGGTGGAGGGAGCAGTGTGACAGCAGCACAGAGTATTTCAGGAGAGCAGTGTGCTGGTCTATGGGGGGGGACCCTGTTCGGTGCGTGGAGCAGCCAGAGATTTACATAGAGCGCTGTCTTTTATACCCATGGATGGACCACCTGCTTGTCTGCTCCACAGAAATCCAGGAAACATTTCTGTGGATTGATGGCCTGTTCTGATCCAGACATTGCATGCAAAAACCCCCTTCCCCTCCTCAGATCCTGTCTTCTCCATCCTGTCCTGGCAATGTGTGAAAGAGAGGTGACAGGCGAAGTACGGGGTGACGCTGGGGGAAATGTAGCCATATAGTAACAATAAAAATGAGATGCCTCTCTTCAGCTACCTCACCAGCCCTCCCCTGACTGCACCTACCTGGAGGTCATGCTGCCCCCTCTATTACCCCAGACCCGTGTGCAGCTGCTCAGCCAGGACCACCACAGAATGGGTCCGCTTTCTGAAGATAATACTGCCATAGTGTTCTCACATTATACAGCCATATAGATCACACATAATGCTGCTAGTGTTCTCACATAATACCACCATATAAATCACACAATACCGCCACATAGATCTCACATAATACCGCCATATAGATCACACACACACACACACACAATACCATCATATAATTCTCTCAATACTGATCAAGCATAATACCACCATACAGATCACATAATACCGTCATATAGATCTCACATAATGACATAATGCAGCTCCTGTTACCGCACACATTGAGTTGTGTGTGCAATGGGGAAAGACATGCAGGGGGAGAGGACTGCATAGGAGAGGATTAGATACATGGTTCACCAGACAGTATCACACAGGATAGGATTAGATACACAGGTCAGCACAGTATCTCACAGTATAGGATTAGATACACGGCTCAGCAGACAGTATCACAGGAGAGGATTAGCTACACAGCTCAGTCAGTATCACACAGGACAGGATTAGATACACGGCGCAGCAGACAGTATCATACAGGATAGGATTAGATACACAGCTCAGCAGTCAGTATCACACAGGAGAGGATTAGATACACGGCGCAGCAGACAGCATCATACAGGATAGGATTAGATACACGGCTCAGCAGTCAGTATCACACAGGATAGGATTAGATACACGGGGCAGCAGACAGTATCACACAGACAGGATTAGATACACAGCTCAGCAGGCAGTATCACACAGGAGAGGATTAGATACATGGCCCCGCAGAGTATTACACAGGGATTCAAGGGAAACCAGGGATTCAAGCTAGAGGAGGCTAATTTGCATATTCCAGGTGCCTTCTGGGAAAAGCAAGGAGTCTCCCTAAGCTAGAAGATCGTTGGGTACAGCCGAGACCAGCTGCTTCGAAAGCATCACCAAACCGCGCGCCTTACGGCGCGCAAATTTTTGCCTGTAGGACATTATTGCAAGAGAGCTTGGCTGAGTAGATTACACAAGAAGGAAAACACACAGCAAGTCAGCAGGATCTAGGAGCAACATGGCAGATGTGACAACCTACATGGTGAGCTGCAGCATGTGCTACATGTTCACAGATCGACCAGAAGAAGAATCAAATTTCACCTGTCAGAAGTGTAGACTAGTGGCCCTTTTAGAAGAAAAGGTGCGGGGTCTGGAAGAAAGAATAGCAACTTTGAAACTCATCAAAGAGAATGAAGACTTTCTAGACAGAACAGAAGCATCTCTACTGGTCACAGAAGGTGAAAAAAGTGTCAGAGAACCTCCAAAAGCAGATGAGTGGAAGCATGTGACCAAAAGAAGCAAGAAGACCATGGAGAAATCACCAACCACACAACTGAAGAACCGATATCAAATCTTTGTAGAGGATGAAGATGGCACACCTAAGGATGAAGCAATACCAGCAAGCAAAAAAGAAAAGGGCACACAGCAACAAGTGACAGCAAAAAGTACAGCCAAGAAGCAACGAAGAGTGGTGGTGGTGGGAGACTCACTACTGAGAGGCACAGAAGCAGCCATCTGCAGACCGGACATAACCGCAAGAGAAGTATGCTGCCTTCCAGGTGCGATGATCAAGGATGTGACCGATAGGATACCAAAGCTCTTCAGCTCCAAGGACGTCCACCCATTTCTTCTGATACATGTTGGCACCAATGACACGGCAAGGAAGGACCTACCAACAATCTGCAAGGACTTTGAAGAGTTGGGGAAGAAAGTAAAGGAACTGGATGCACAGGTAGTTTTTTCTTCTATCCTTCCAGTAGACGGGCATGGCACCAGGAGATGGAACAGGATCCTTGATGCAAACAACTGGCTAAGACAATGGTGCAGACAACAAGGATTCGGATTCCTGGACCACGGTGTGAATTACTTGTACGATGGACTCCTCGCCAGAGACGGACTACACCTCAACAAACCTGGGAAACACACATTCGCCAGAAGACTCGCTACACTCATCAGGAGGGCGTTAAACTAGAAGAAGAGGGGACGGGAAGAAAAACATTAGACTTGAACAAAGAAGACCCAGGAAAACATACTCCGAAGGGAGGTAAGAACATTTCTAAAACAATCCACAGCGAGGAGATTGGAACAAAACAAAATCCTCTAAACTGCATGCTCGCAAACGCCAGAAGCCTGACAAACAAGATGGAAGAACTAGAAGCAGAAATATCTACAGGTAACTTTGACATAGTGGGAATAACCGAGACATGGTTAGATGAAAGCTATGACTGGGCAGTTAACTTACAGGGTTACAGTCTGTTTAGAAAGGATCGTAAAAATCGGAGAGGAGGAGGGGTTTGTCTCTATGTAAAGTCTTGTCTAAAGTCCACTTTAAGGGAGGATATTAGCGAAGGAAATGAGGATGTCGAGTCCATATGGGTCGAAATTCATGGAGGGAAAAATGGTAACAAAATTCTCATTGGGGTCTGTTACAAACCCCCAAATATAACAGAAACCATGGAAAGTCTACTTCTAAAGCAGATAGATGAAGCTGCAACCCATAATGAGGTCCTGGTTATGGGGGACTTTAACTACCCGGATATTAACTGGGAAACAGAAACCTGTGAAACCCATAAAGGCAACAGGTTTCTGCTAATAACCAAGAAAAATTATCTTTCACAATTGGTGCAGAATCCAACCAGAGGAGCAGCACTTTTAGACCTAATACTATCTAATAGACCTGTCAGAATAACAAATCTGCAGGTGGTTGGGCATCTAGGAAATAGCGACCACAATATTGTACAGTTTCACCTGTCTTTCACTAGGGGGACTTGTCAGGGAGTCACAAAAACACTGAACTTTAGGAAGGCAAAGTTTGACCAGCTTAGAGATGCCCTTAATCTGGTAGACTGGGACAATATCCTCAGAAATAAGAATACAGATAATAAATGGGAAATGTTTAAGAACATCCTAAATAGGCAGTGTAAGCGGTTTATACCTTGTGGGAATAAAAGGACTAGAAATAGGAAAAACCCAATGTGGCTAAACAAAGAAGTAAGACAGGCAATTAACAGTAAAAAGAAAGCATTTGCACTACTAAAGCAGGATGGCACCATTGAAGCTCTAAAAAACTATAGGGAGAAAAATACTTTATCTAAAAAACTAATTAAAGCTGCCAAAAAGGAAACAGAGAAGCACATTGCTAAGGAGAGTAAAACTAATCCCAAACTGTTCTTCAACTATATCAATAGTAAAAGAATAAAAACTGAAAATGTAGGCCCCTTAAAAAATAGTGAGGAAAGAATGGTTGTAGATGACGAGGAAAAAGCTAACATATTAATCACCTTCTCCACGGTATTCACGGTGGAAAATGAAATGCTAGGTGAAATCCCAAGAAACAATGAAAACCCTATATTAAGGGTCACCAATCTAACCCAAGAAGAGGTGCGAAACCGGCTAAATAAGATTAAAATAGATAAATCTCCGGGTCCGGATGGCATACACCCACGAGTACTAAGAGAACTAAGTAATGTAATAGATAAACCATTATTTCTTATTTTTAGGGACTCTATAGCGACAGGGTCTGTTCCGCAGGACTGGCGCATAGCAAATGTGGTGCCAATATTCAAAAAGGGCTCTAAAAGTGAACCTGGAAATTATAGGCCAGTAAGTCTAACCTCTATTGTTGGTAAAATATTTGAAGGGTTTCTGAGGGATGTTATTCTGTATTATCTCAATGAGAATAACTGTTTAACTCCATATCAGCATGGGTTTATGAGAAATCGCTCCTGTCAAACCAATCTAATCAGTTTTTATGAAGAGGTAAGCTATAGGCTGGACCACGGTGAGTCATTCGACGTGGTATATCTCGATTTTTCCAAAGCGTTTGATACCGTGCCGCACAAGAGGTTGGTACACAAAATGAGAATGCTTGGTCTGGGGGAAAATGTGTGTAAATGGGTTAGTAACTGGCTTAGTGATAGAAAGCAGAGGGTGGTTATAAATGGTATAGTCTCTAACTGGGTCGCTGTGACCAGTGGGGTACCGCAGGGGTCAGTATTGGGACCTGTTCTCTTCAACATATTCATTAATGATCTGGTAGAAGGTTTACACAGTAAAATATCGATATTTGCAGATGATACAAAACTATGTAAAGCAGTTAATACAAGAGAAGATAGTATTCTGCTACAGATGGATCTGGATAAGTTGGAAACTTGGGCTGAAAGGTGGCAGATGAGGTTTAACAATGATAAATGTAAGGTTATACACATGGGAAGAGGGAATCAATATCACCATTACACACTGAACGGGAAACCACTGGGTAAATCTGACAGGGAGAAGGACTTGGGGATCCTAGTTAATGATAAACTTACCTGGAGCAGCCAGTGCCAGGCAGCAGCTGCCAAGGCAAACAGGATCATGGGGTGCATTAAAAGAGGTCTGGATACACATGATGAGAGCATTATACTGCCTCTGTACAAATCCCTAGTTAGACCGCACATGGAATACTGTGTCCAGTTTTGGGCACCGGTGCTCAGGAAGGATATAATGGAACTAGAGAGAGTACAAAGGAGGGCAACAAAATTAATAAAGGGGATGGGAGAACTACAATACCCAGATAGATTAGCGAAATTAGGATTATTTAGTCTAGAAAAAAGACGACTGAGGGCGATCTAATAACCATGTATAAGTATATAAGGGGACAATACAAATATCTCGCTGAGGATCTGTTTATACCAAGGAAGGTGACGGGCACAAGGGGGCATTCTTTGCGTCTGGAGGAGAGAAGGTTTTTCCACCAACATAGAAGAGGATTCTTTACTGTTAGGGCAGTGAGAATCTGGAATTGCTTGCCTGAGGAGGTGGTGATGGCGAACTCAGTCGAGGGGTTCAAGAGAGGCCTGGATGTCTTCCTGGAGCAGAACAATATTGTATCATACAATTATTAGGTTCTGTAGAAGGACGTAGATCTGGGGATTTATTATGATGGAATATAGGCTGAACTGGATGGACAAATGTCTTTTTTCGGCCTTACTAACTATGTTACTATGTTACTATGATTAGATACACGTCGCAGCACAGAATAGTGAAAGATACACGGTCTGATGTCCTGATGAGGAGCAACAGTGAGAGACAGGGTCGGAGCAGCACAGAGCCTCCCCCATCCCCCTCTGTAGCTCCCGATAAGAGGACATCAGACCACAGCACTTCATCCTCTAGTGATTCTAGAGATTAGAGCCAGGGCACCAGGCAGCATAGAAGAGGACAGGGAACGGCCGCTGCTGACAGTGTGAAAGGAGAGACAGATGGAGCTGTCCCTCCTATAACAGCGCAGCTCTCAAGTCACAGTGGAGCTCACAGATACACTCACTGTGGGCTGAAGAAAGATGGCGCCGATCTCCTGCCTCTGCTGTGATGTGGAGACAGCCCAGGGGGCGTGGCCGGATCACAGCAGGGAACAGCTCAATGATCGGTATGTGGTCGGACGCAGACCGCAGTCTCCTATGCCCAGGGCTGCAGTATTTGCAGAGTGTAAGTGTCGTGCTGGGACTCATGGAAAATGGACTCATTGCTGGCCACCTTAGAAGTCTCCAGTGTTTTCTCTAAAACCATTTTCTAGTGCTTTTTGAAGTGTGTTTTGGGTCATTGTCCTGCTGGAAGACCCATGACCTTTGAGGGAGACCCAGCTTTCTCACACTGGGCCCTACATTATGCTGCAATATTTGTTGGTAGTCTTCCGACTTCATTATGCCATGCACATGGTCAAGCAGTCCAGTGCCAGAGGCAGCAAAGCAACCCCAAAACATCAGGGAACCTCCGCCATGTTTGACTGTAGGGACCATGTTCTTTTCTTTGAATGCCTCTTTTTTTCTCCTGTAAACTCTATGTTGATGCCGTTGCCCAAAAAGCTCTACTTTTGTCTCATCTGACCAGAGAGCATTCTTCCAAAACGTTTTATGCTTTTACAGGTAAGTTTTGGCAAACTCCAGCCTGGCTTTTTTATGTCTCGGGGTAAGAAATGGGGTCTTCCTGGGTCTCCTACCATACAGTCCCTTTTCAATCAGACGCCGACGGATAGTACAGGTTGACACTGTTGTACCCTCGGACTGCAGGGCAGCTTGAACTTGTTTGGATGTTAGTTGAGGTTCTTTATCCAACATCCGCACAATCTTGCGCTGAAATCTCGTCAATTTTTCTTGTCCGTCCACATCTAGGGAGGTTAGCCACAGTGCCATGTGTTGTGAATTCTGTTGTCGGGCTTCCTCCTGTGGTCATGAATGGTACTTCGGCTGGTTCTATCCATGGAATTCCTCTGATGGCTGTGGGTGTTTCTGAGTTTCCTTCCACAGGTGATGAGGTTAATTCGTTAGCTGCTGCTCTATTTAACTCCACTTAGATCTTTGCTCCATGCCACCTGTCAATGTTCCAGTATTGGTCTTGTTCCCTCCTGGATCGTACTTGTGACCTGTCTTCCCAGCAGAAGCTAAGTGCCTGCGTGTTTTTCTCTGGTTTGCTTTTTTTCTGTCCAGCTTGATATTTTGTTTGTCTGCTTGCTGGAAGCTCTGGGACGCAGAGGGAGCACCTCCGCACCGTGAGTCGGTGCGGAGGGTCTTTTTGCGCCCTCTGCGTGGTCTTTTTGTAGGTTTTTGTGCTGACCGCAAAGCTACCTTTCCTATCCTCGGTCTGTTCAGTAAAGGTACCGTCACACATAGCGACGCTGCAGCGATACCGACAACGATCCGGATCGCTGCAGCGTCGCTGTTTGGTCGCTGGAGAGCTGTCACACAGACAGCTCTCCAGCGACCAACGATCCCGAGGTCCCCGGTAACCAGGGTAAACATCGGGTAACTAAGCGCAGGGCCGCGCTAAGTAACCCGATGTTTAGCCTGGTTACCATCCTAAAAAGTAAAAAAACAAACGCTACATACTTACCTACAGCCGTCTGTCCTCGGCGCTCTGCTTCTCTGGTCTGGCTGTGAGCGCCGGGCAGCCAGAAAGCAGAGCGGTGACGTCACCGCTCTGCTTTCCGGCTGACCGACGCTCACAGCCAGAGCAGGAGGAGAGCAGAGCACAGCGCTGGAGGACAGACGGCTGTAGGTAAGTATGTACTGTTTGTTTTTTTACTTTTAGGATGGTAACCATGGTAAACATCGGGTTACTAAGCGCGGCCCTGCACTTAGTTACCCGATGTTTACCCTGGTTACCAGCAAAGACATCGCTGAATCGGTGTCACACACGCCGATTCAGCGATGTCTACGGGGAGTCCAGCGACGAAATAAAGTTCTGGACCTTCTTCCCCGACCAGCGATCTCCCAGCAGGGGCCTGATCGCTGCTGCCTGTCACACTGGACGATATCGCTAGCGAGGACGCTGCAACGTCACGGATCGCTAGCGATATCGTCTAGTGTGACAGTACCTTAAGTCGGGCCTCACTTTGCTAAATCTATTTAATCTCTGTGTTTGTATTTTCATCTTTACTCACAGTCATTATATGTGGGGGGCTGCCTTTTCCTTTGGGGAATTTCTCTGAGGCAAGGTAGGCTTTATTTTTTCTATCTTCAGGGCTAGCTAGTTCCTTAGGCTGTGCCGAGTTGCATAGGGAGCGTTAGGAGCAATCCACGGCTATTTCTACTGTGTTTGATAGGATTAGGGATTGCGGTCAGCAGAGTTCCCACGTCCCAGAGCTCGTCCAATATTATCAGTAACTATCAGGTCATTCCGTGTGCTCTTAACCACCAGGTCCATTATTGTCCTGACCACTAGGTCATAACAGCCATGGGGTTTAAACTTCTTGAGGACACTGCGCACGGTAGACACAGGAACATTCAGGTCTTTGGAGATGGACTTGTAGCCTTGAGATTGCTCATGCTTCCTCACAATTTGGTTTCTCAAGTCCTCAGACAGTTCTTTGGTCTTCTTTCTTTTCTCCATGCTCAATGTGGTACACACAAGGACACAGGACAGAGGTTGAGTCAACTTTAAGGTACCTTCACACTAAACAACTTCACAACGATATCGCTAGCGATCCGTGACGTTGCAGCATCCTCGCTAGCGATATCGTTGTGTTTGACACGCAGCAGCGATCAGGATCCTGCTGTGATGTCATTGGTCGCTGCAGAAAGTCCAGAACTTTATTTCGTCGCTGGACTCCCTGCAGACATCACTGAATCGGCGTGTGTGACACCAATTCAGCGATGTCTTCACTGGTAACCAGGGTAAACATCGGGTTACTAAGCGCAGGGCCGCGCTTAGTAACCCGATGTTTACCCTGGTTACCAGCGTAAAAGTAAAAAAAAAAAAAAAACACACACTACATACTTACCTACAGCTGTCTGTCCCCGGCGCTCTGCTTCCTGCACTGGCTGTGAGCGCCGGTCAGCCGAAAAGCAGAGCGGTGACGTCACCGCTCTGCTTTCCGGCCACTGTGCTCACAGCCAGTGTAGGAGGAGTGCAGAGAAGCAGAGCGCCGGGGACAGACAGCGGTAGGCAAGTATGTAGTGTTTGTTTTTTTTTTACTTTTACGCTGGTAACCAGGGTAAACATCGGGTTACTAAGCGCGGCCCTGCGCTTAGTAACCCGATGTTTACCCTGGTTACCGGGGACCTCAGGATCGTTGGTCGCTGGAGAGCTGTCTGTGTGACAGCTCTCCAGCGACCAAACAGCGACGCTGCAGCGATCCGGATCGTTGTCGGTATCGCTGCAGCGTCGCTTAGTGTGAAGGTACCTTTAATCCATGTGAAATGGCTGCAAGTGTGATTTAGTTATTGCCAACACCTGTTGGGTGCCACAGGTAAGTTACAGGTGCTGTTAATTACACAAATTAGAGAAACATCACATGATTTTTCGAACAGTGCCAATACTTTTGTCCACCCCCTTTTTTATGCTTGGTGTGAAATTATATCCAATTTGGCTTTAGGACAATTCTTTTTGTGTTTTTTCATTTAAGACAAATTAAATGAAGATAATACGAAAGAATGTGTTTGCAATCATTTTCAGGAAGAAACTAAGTATTAACGTCTCCCTTATACTGAATTGCTGACTGAGGTACGAGTTAACCCTTTTTAAATATCTACATGGAGGGCATGGCAGAAGTTACGTCAGCACTACCAGCTCTCTTACTGGATGTCTCTTCCCCTACCACTTATTGGTAATCCCCACTTTCAGGATGGGTACTCTTACCCCATCTACCAGTGGTACTCCCAAGGAATAATATTAAATACTTCGTCCACTCTGAGGAACGACAGATACACTCAATAGAAGAGTTGAAATGTAAATATCCCACCGCCATTCTCCCTCCATTTCATAACTTTTACCTTGCAAGTATTGTAACAAAAGTACTAACATCTTTCTGAACATGAATGGAGACCATCCGTGCTTAGATGGTTCAGTAAAACTAATTCTCCATCTGGCCAAATAGCCAATAATTACAAATTCATCCATGCAGCCCTCGTCTATGAACAATTACAATTTCTGCTAACAAAACGGCAGATCAAAGACCCCAGCTTGTCCTGCAACACCATTCTGAAAGCTCTAGACCAAACCTACAAATTCATCCCTTCAGCCCGTTCCTTAGAAAGGAGACTGAAAATCTGTCATGGTTCCTACCTCACTCTGCAAAAGGGTCATAGAATGGGGCTGTACACAACTTCCAAGTGTTTATAACCCCTTTCTGCCAGCTAATGGGATAGTTCGTCAGCTGGCAGACTCTCTCCCTCTTTGAGGTGGGCTCCGGCGGTGAGCCAACTCAAAGCCACGACATGTCAGCTGTTATCAACAGCTGACATATGGTCGTGAGCGGAATTGCGATACGCCCGCGTCCATTAACTAGTTAAATGCTGCTGTCAAACTGACAGCAGCATTTAACAAGCGCCGCCGGCAGCGCTTGCACCGCTGACTCCAATCACATGATCGGGAGTCATCGGTGCATTGCCATAACAATCTGAGGTCTCCTTGAGACCTCCATGGTTAATGATGACAGATTGCTGTGAGCGCCACCCTGTGGCCGGCACTCAAAGCAATGCTGCATTTCCGCTACATAGAGGTGATCTGTGCTTCACCTCTATGTAGCAGAGGCGTGTAGTGCACGCTTCTAGCCTCCTATGGAGGCTATTGAAGCATGCAAAAATAAATAAAATATATAGATGTCCAAATCACCCCCCTTTCGCCCCAATCAAAATAAAATAAAAAATATGCATGGATTAACCAGATCAACAGCAAAATTAAGTTTTTTTGGTCTCTTTCCTGGGGCTGTGGGAGAGGGACCTCCTCCTGTCAGATGAACAGGGATCAATTGATCGTGTCCCATTGTGGACACGATATATTGATGACATCTTCATCTGGCAGGGCACATCCGTCGACCTTGAGCAATATATGTCTCGACTGAATGGCAACGACAGGAACATCCATCTCACCTTTACATCTAATGTTGAGTCTATTGACTTCTTGGATGTTACGATCAAGAGAGGCCCTATGGGTAACTAATACTGATATCTTTCGTAAAAAAACATCAACAAATACCGTATTACATGCCTCCTCTGGACATCCAGCCCATATGATTAGATCAATTCCAGTGGGGCAGTTCCTTCGACAGACGGATTTGCTCCACCGATTGTGATTTTAAAAAAAAAGAGCTGACGAATTAAGGAGACTGTTCAGAGAACGGGGATACAGCGGTAGATCTATTAAAAGGGCTTACTTGAGAGCCAAACACACCACGCGTGAAAGCTTAATCTATGGTTCTCGAGATCGTCCAAGGGGTGGAAATATAGGCAAGATGAGGTTTATTACCACCTTTAGCACAAAATCTAATCAGGTATGTCAGATTTTAGAAAAAGCTTGTCCTATATTGATGGTGGATTCCACCATCAAGAAGTTTCTCCCCGATTGGCCATCCTTAACATTCAGACATGCTAAAAACCTCAGGGACCACTTAGTCCGTAGCCATTATGTGAGTCAGCAACCTAGAACTTTTTTTTAGATGGATTTGCACCCAGGCCTGGTTCTAGTCCGCGTGGCCGTTGTGTCGCTTGCCCCAATGTGGAAAGATGTAATTCTTTCCTCAATTCACAGGGCACTAAATCCTATTCGATCAGACAACATATTACATGTACCACCCGATATGTTGTCTACTATGCTACGTGTCCTTGCGGACTGATTTATGTAGGCCTTACCACCAACCAGCTTAAAGTTCGCATTAGAGAGCACGATCTAGGGATACAGGCGGCCTCCGGCCACACGGATAGAACTACACTTAAACCCCTGCCAAGGCATTTCAAGGAATATCATGGGTGCAATGCGACATTGAGGGTCAGGGGTATTGATACCTTAAAAATTAACATCAGGGGTGGTCAGCTGTCCAAGAGACTTGCTAAACTTGAGACCCAATGGATATGGCGTCTCCAAACTGTTCACCCCAATGGATTTAATGAAAATTTGTAATTTGCCCCATATCTTTAATCCACTGCTTGCTGCTTTCCCTTCCCCGATGTGTATCCTCCGCATGTTTGTGTTTTATTTGGTTTTAATGGATTTTATTCTTTTTTAGTACTTTGGACCATTACACGTGATAATTGGCGATTGCCGTGGTGAATTGGAAGAGGACATCTTTTATGGACTACCATCAAGGGCCCTTGAAGATGTTACGACTGACAACATGGGGGTATACATGAGGTTGGGCAACTGCCCTTGTTTATATAGAATGTGATACGCTCTTTGGACTACAGTTGTTGTATTTACACGTTTGTGGGTCATATGTTTGTCTGCACGTGCATTTTACAATTATGATACTTTGTTCTGCACAATGAGTTGGTTACCAATTTATTAAATATGCATATGTGAGCATATGTGTACGCATATATGTGAGCCATTATATGTATATTTTATGTGTATGTATACGGACATTTACGATGACACTACTCGATTATTATGCCCATTACCTTTGCTGTACTGCTATATAGTTGTAAGCATTGTTTGCTTGCCCACTATGTGTTGCTATGGTATAAATCCCTTTGTACCCAGTATCTAAGGATATGTACGTAGGTCTCTACATGTGCCACTAGTTTTATACTATATATTATCCACAGTTGACTGCCATCTATAAATATCTTCCCTATATTAGATTTACCTTTGTGTTTGTTTAGTAGGGCTGCTGCTGGGATATATAGGGTTTATATTTAAATCTCTGCCAAGATGGCTGCAATACACTGTGTACATATAGTATTTATTGTCTTCAATAAGATGGCTGCGGCTCATGGACTGCGCACGCTCATCCATAGTTTACATCAAACATGGCCACTTTATTCCATCTGCGCATGTCCGCCCATGTCCTCACCAAGATGGCGGTTTAGTTACTTCATTCATATACTACACATGTCATTTCCGGTTGTGGTTACTGCAGTGCCGCTGTCCCTGGATCACATGGGGCCCCTGTGGTTCCAGGTTACGCGGCCGTGCGGGCCAGAGACCGTGAATCAAGACTTTGAGTACAAACATTTCCGGTCCTGTAAGTATAAATTTTAATCCAGCTACACATCTACACACCCCTTGAGGAAGGCATTCACCGAAACGCGCGTCGGGGGGGACTGTTTGGTGCACACATACCATTGCTACTGAACTACTGGTATGTATATACATTCATCATGGATACCTCAGTTTATCATTGCAGTTGATTGCGGATACCTAATTAACCATTTTTTATATATATATTATGCATTAACGCTGCCATGATTTATTGTGTATGATATATTTGTGTGCTCCTTTCCCCATCAGATTGTACGTGCTGCGGATGGCATGGGGGGGTGGGAGTTACTTCCCAATTTGCCGTTTTACACCTGTTATGTTTAAATAAAGTTTTTTGTATATTTCTGTAATTTCGACTTCTGACTGCGTTTTTCTGGATCTTTTTTGTTCTCATTTAATATGCAGTTTGTCCGATATGGTCCTATCCAGTCTTTTATTATTCGACTAGATGGTGGCCCGATTCTAACGCATCAGGTATTCTAGAATATGCATGTCCATGTAGTATATTGCACAGCCCACGTAGTATATTGCCCAGCCACGTAGTCTATTGCCTACCCACGTAGTATATTGCCTAGCCCACATAGTATATTGCCCAGAGCCACGTAGTATATTGCAGAGCGATTTAGTATACAGCACAGAGCTACGCAGTATATTGCCCAACTACGTAGTATATTGCCCAGCCACACATGTCACAAGTTAAAAAATAAACATATACTCACCTTCCGAGGGCCCCTTGTATTTCGGTCACATGACCGTGACGTCATGGCAGGTCCTTTTCGTGCAGGCGCGCAGGGCCTGTGTTGATATCGCGGTCATATGACCGTGACATCATGGCAGGTCCTTCTCCCATACCATCGTTGGCACCGGAACCTGTCGGCTGCATGGAGAGGTCACCGGAGCGTCGCGAAAGGTGAGTATATGAGGTTTTATTTATTTTATGATTTTTAACATTAGTTGTTTTTACTATTGACGCTACATAGGCAGCATCAATAGTAAAAACTTGGTCACACAGGATTAATAGCGGCGGTAACGCAGTGAGTCAACCCGCTGCATAACGCGGTCCGTTACCACTGGCATTAACCCTGTGTGAGCGGTGACTGCGGGGAGTATGGAGCGGGCGCTGACTGCAGGGGAGGGACTAAATCGGACTGTGGCAGTCGCTGATTGGTCGCGGCAGCCATGACAGACAGCGGCCGGAACCAATGAATATCCGTGACAGACAGAAGGACAGACAGACAGATAGACGGAAGTGACCCATAGACAATTATATAGTAGATTATTCATCCAGTACTTTGGTTTCTGATATGGTACTATTGACTGGAATGTTTACCATTAAAGGGAACCTGTCACCCCGAAAATCGCGGGTGAGGTAAGCCCACCGGCATCAGGGGATTATCTACAGCATTCCGATGTTACCTGAAAGAGGAGAAAAAGACGTTATATTATACTCACCCAGGGGCGGTCCCGCTGCTGGTCCGGTCAAACGGGCGTCTCTGGTCCGCTGCGGCGCCTCCCATCTTCATTACAAGACGTCCTCTTCTGATCTTCAGCCACGGCTTCGGCGCAGGCGTACTTTGCTCTGCCCTGTTGAGGGCAGACAAAGTACTGCAGTGCGCAGGCGCCGGGCCTCTGACCTTTCCGGCGCCTGCGCACTGCAGTACTATCCTCTGCCCTCAAGAGGGCAGAGCAAAGTACGCCTGCGCCTGAGCCGTGGCTGAAGATCAGAAGAGGACGTCTTGTAATTTAGATGGGAGGCGCCGTAGCGGACCAGAGACGCCCATCCGACCTGACCAGCAGTGGGACCGCCCCTGGGTGAGTATAAATATAACGTCTTTCTCCTCTTTCAGGTAACATCGGGGGCTTATCTACAGCATTACTGTACTACAGCATTACTTGAAGCATGCAAAAATAAAATATATAGAAGTCCAAATCACCCCCCTTTCGCCCTAATCAAAAATAAAAAATATGCATGGATTAACCAGATCAAAAGGGCAAAAATAAGTTTTTTGGGCTCCGTGATATTGCATTAAAATGCAATAACGGGCAATCAAAACAACGTATCTGCACAAAAGTGGTATCACTAAAAACGTCAGCTCGGCAAGCAAAAAAAAGCCCTCACCCAACCACCACTTAAAATAACTAAAAGAGCCTAGACATGTTTGGTGTTTATGAACTCATAAGGACCTGGAGAATCATAATGGCAGGTCAGTTTTAACATTTAGCGAACCTATCAAAAAAGCCAAACAAAACAAAAAAATCTCAAATGTGGTATTGCACTTTTTTTGCAATTTCATCACACTTGGAATTTTTTTCCCATTTTGTTACACGACATGGTAAAACCAATGGTAAAATAAGATATGGCTGTGGATAGAAGGGGAGCAAAAAACGATACAGCTCCGGGGGTAAAATACCATTTCCCAGAGGCCAACCTGTTCCATTGCTTGTGGGCATGCCCGGTCATTAGACCATTTTGGGAGAGAGTACAGCGATTCACTGTTAAACATCTGACTAACTATTGCATTTGGTGGCGGCAGCCGATGCGAAGGCCATTTTATAGACATGGATCCATGATCATGCCCCTCCTTTAAAAATCTTTCTAGAGAAACTTTTGTTTTTGCTTTAGATGGGTTGAGGCCTCTAACATAAAGAGGGAAGGGCACAGGCCTTTTTCGAAACTTGGGAGAGCTTCACCTCTCTGCTACCACAAAGCATTCAGAGCGATATTAAGACCCGTTTTCAGCTGACGATCTGGTACCAGGAGCAACTACTACTGGGGCAGACACCTGTGCAATGATATATATTATATTGACGAAAACAGCCGCACTCAGGTTTGGATTTTTTGAATGCATAACAGGAGCAAAGAGTTTATTCAAGTCACCACAATGTTAAGGCAATTAAGAGAGGTACTCCGTGATTCTTACTTTATACCCAAGTAGGTAACGTTTCGACCCCGTGGTGGGTCTTTGTCAAACCTCACGTGAGAGAGGATAGGAATCGCAAAACGGAGATGCAGTGTAGAAGAATCTGGAGAAATTCCCAGTACGGACTATAGTTAATGCATGTGAAGATCTGGAATGGCATGGAAGGGGTATGTCCCTGGAAATACTGTAGGAGCTGGAGCGGTGCCTGGCTGGCGTCACCACCAGTCAGTGACACACCTGTGGTGTCAACAGTCACTGCACCCATAGATTAATTCATTTAGAGGTTTAGTTTGTAAAATGGGGATCTGCTATTCTGGTACCTCAGGGGCTCTGCCAATGTAACATGGTACCCTCAAACAAACAAGTGCAGCAAAATCTGCACTGTAGTATGGCACCACTTCCCTTCTGAGCTTTGCACTGGGGTAAAAAAAAAAAAAATAATGATTTGTGGGAATATTTATTATTTTTTTTTTCACAGCTTATAAACTTCCGTGAAGCACCTAGGGGTTTAACCCCTTCATGACCCAGCCTATTTTGACCTTAAAGACCTGGCCGTTTTTTGTAATTCTGACCAGTTTCCCTTTATGAGGTAATAACTCAGGAACGCTTCAACGAATCCTAGCGGTTCTGAGATTGTTTCTTCATGACATATTGGACTTCATGTTAGTGGTAAATTTAGGTCGATAATTTTTGTGTTTGTGAAAAAAATGGAAATTTGGCAAAAAATTTGAAAACTTTGCAATTTTCAAATTTTGAATTTTTATTCTGTTAAACAAGAGAGTTGTGACACAAAATAGTTAATAACATTACCCACATGTTTACTTTACATCACCATAATTTTGGAAACAAATTTCTTTTTTGCTAGGAAGTTATAAGGGTTAAAATTTGACCAGCGATTTCTCATGTTTACAGCAAAATTTACAAAACCATTTTTTTTTTTTAAGGACCACCTCACATTTGAAGTTTGAGGGGTCTATATGGCTGAAAATACCCTAAAGTGACGCCATTCTAAAAACTTCACCCCTCAAGGTGCACAAAACCACATTCAAGAAGTTTATTAACCCTTAAGGTGCTTCACAGCATCAGAAGCAACATGGAAGGAAAAAAAAACAACATTTAACTTTTTCGTCACAAAAATGATGTTTTAGCAACAATTTTTTTTATTTTCCCAAAGGTAAAAAGAGAAACTGGACACCAAACGTTATTGTACAATTTGTCCTGAGTACACCGATACCCCATATGTGGGGGGGAACCAATGTTTGGGCGCACGACAGGGCTCGGAAGGGAAGGAGCGCCATTTGATTTTTTCAATGAAAAATTGGCTCCAATCTTTAGCGGACACCATGTCGCATTTGGAGAGCCCCTGTGTGCCTAAACATTGGAGCTCCCCCACAAGTGACCCCATTTTGGAAACTAGACCCCCCAAGGAGCTTATCTAGAAGCATAGTGAGCACGTTGAACCCCCAGGTGCTTCAAAAATTGATCCGTAAATATGAAAAAGTACTTTTTTTTCTCAAAAAAATTCTTTTATCCTCAATTTTTTCATTTTCACATGGGTAACGGGATAAAATTGATCCTAAAATGTGTTGAGCAATTTCTCCTGAGTACATCGATACCTCATATGTGGTCACAAACCACTGTTTGTGCACACGGCAAGGCTCAGAAGGGAAGGAGCGCCATTTGAGTTTGTCCCTAGTACGCTGATACCCCATATGTGGGGGGGGGGGGGGGGGGGAGGACCACTGTTTGGGCACACCTCGGGGCTCGGAAGGGAAGTAGTGACTTTTGAAATGCAGACTTTGATGGAATGGTCTGCGGGTGTCACGATGCGTTTGCAGAGACCCTGATGTGCCTAAACAGTAGAAACCCCCCACAAGTGACCCCATTTTGTAAACTAGACCCCCCAAGGAACTTATCTAGATATGTGGTGAGCACTTTGAACCCCCCAGTGCTTCACAGAAGTTTACAACGCAGAGCCGTGAAAATAAAAAATCATGTTTCTTTCCTCAAAAATTATGTTTTAGCAAGCAATTTTTTAATTTTCACAAGGGTAACAGGAGAAATTGGACCCCAATAATTGTTGCCCATTTTGTCCTGAGTATGCTGGTACCCAATATGTGGGGGTAAACCACTATTTGGGCGCACGTCGGGGCTTGGAAGGGAGGGAGCACCATTTGACTTTGATAGCAAGATTGACTGGAATCAATGGTGGCGCCATGTTGCGTTTGGAGACCCCTGATGTGCCGTAACAGTGGAAACCCCTCAATTCTAACCACAACCCTAACCCCAACACACCCCTAATCCTAACCCTAATCTCAAACCTAACCCCAACACACCCCTAACCCTAACCACAGCCTAATCTTAACCCCATTTCCAACCCTAGCCCTAATTCTAACCCTAAGGCTATGTGCACACGTTGCGGATTCGTGTGAGATTTTTCCGGACCATTTTTGAAAAATCCGCAGGTAAAAGGCACTGCGTTTTACCTGCAGATTTACCGCGGATTTCCAGTGTTTTTTGTGCGGATTTCACCTGTGGATTCCTAATGAGGAACAGGTGTAAAACGCTGTGGAATCCGCACAAAGAATTGACATGCTGCGGAAAATACAACACAGCGTTTCCGCGTGGTATTGTCCGCACCATGGGCACAGCGGATTTGGTTTTCCATAGGTTTACATGGTACTGTAAACCTGATGGAAAACTGCTACGAATCCGCAGCGGCCAATCCACTGCGGATCCGCAGCCAAATCCGCTGCAGATCCGCAGCCAAATCCGCACAAAACCTAATTCTAACCCTAATTCTAGCCATAACCCTAAGGCCAGGTTCACATTGCGCTAGCAGCAGCCCATTCAGCACATACGCTAACGGCTGCTAGCGCAAGTGCCAACGTTTGCATCGTGCTAGCACAGATAGAGCATCTGCTAGCTCTATATGCGCTAGCAGTGACGGACCCGGAAACGCTGCAGCCCGTGTCTCCGGGTCCGTCACTCAATGACGGCACATCCCTAGCGTACACCCATTGTGGGCGTGCGCTAGTGATGCGTCCGACATTGCTATCAATGGCGGCCGTAACGGACTACGTTACACCGCGTTTATGCCGTGGTGTAACGTAGTCCGTCTAACGGACTGCTTAGACGCAGTGTGAACTAACCCCAACCCTAGTGGGGCAAAGAAAAAAAAAATTATTTTATTATTGTCTCTACCTATGGGGGTGATAAAGGGGTGGGGGGGGGTATTTATTATTTTTTTTATTTTGATCGCTGTGAGAATCTATCACTGCGATCAAAATGTACCTCTAATGAATCTGCCGGCCGGCAGATTTCGGCGGACGCACTGCGCATGCACCCGCCATTTTGGAAGACTGCGGCGCCCATCGAACAGACGGATGGACACAGGTCGGTAAGTATGAGGGTGATCGGACAGGAGGACGGAGGGGAGCGGAGGACAGAATTTGACCGGACGGAGGACCAGAGGGGAGGCGATCGGTGGCGGTAAGGGGGGGGTCAGATCACGAGCTCCAGCCATGGCTGATGCTATTGCAGCATCGGCCATGGCTGGATTGTAATATTTCACCAATTTTCATTGGAGCCACCCCCCCCCCCCGGGCTAAAGTACCACTCCCCCTGTCCCTGCAGGCCGGGTGAAATTACAGTTAACCCCCTTTCACCCGGCCTGCAGGATCGCAATCCGGCCATGATGCATATGCTGCGTCACAAGTCGGATTGGCACAGGTTTTCATGACGCATACGGTGCGTCAAAGGTCGGGAAGGGGTTAAGGGGCTCAATACACATCTAGACAAGTTCCCTAAGGGGGTCTAGTTTCCAAAATGGTTTCGCTTGTGGGGGGGGGGGATTTCCACTGTTTAGGCATGCCATGTAGCGTTTGGAGAGCCCATGTTTTGTGTGACATGAATGATTTAGGCTACGTTCACATTAGCGACTTGCGGTGGTGCGTCGGGCGCAGCAGCGGCAACGCATGCGTCATGCGCCCCTATATTTAACATGGGGGCGCATGTACATGCGTTTGCATGCGCTTTGCGATGCATGCGTTTTTTTTGCCGCAAGCGTTAGGGCGCAGCAAGATGCATTTTTTTGTGTCCAAAATTTGGCAAAAAAGGGCGCATGCGTCGCAAAATGATGCGTTTTAGTGCGTTTTTGTTTGTGTTACGTCGCCGATGCAACATCGCACAACGCAAATGTGAACGTAGCCTAAAGGGCATTAAAAGTGAATGTGCTACATTTTTTCGCAAATAAACAAAAAACAGGCTTTGGGGTGAACAGGTTAAAATATTAGACTGTCAAAAAGGGGAAGGCCCCTGGCCCCGATGGCCATTTATTACCAAAAATTTACTGAAATTCTCTCACCCCATGTCAAAAAATTTGGAGACGCCTTTTCTTCATGGCTCAAAGATGCCCCCAGAGTTCCTGGTTTCTCATGTTACAGTCCTGCCCAAGCCTAAAAAAGACCATTTACTGACCAAGAACTTCAAGCCTATTTCTTACTAAACGTGGATTTAAAAATATTTACTGCAATCATTACAAGTAGAATAAATGGCATACTGCCCTCTCTTATCCACAGGGATCAGGTGGGGTTCATACCGTCTAGGCAGGCCCCGGACAGTATCAGACGCAATCTTAACCTTATCCACACTGCAAATTCTCGCAAGGAACAACTTTTAATACTAGCCTTGGACATTGAGAAGGCGTTCGACTCGCTCTCCTGGAATTACCTCTTCCATGTCCTATCTAAATTTGGCTTCACTCAGGAGTTTTGTAGAGTGTATTAAATTACTTTATGACTACCCCACAGCATATTTAAAACTCCCAACATTGAATCCTTCACCCATATCTATCCAACGTAGTACCAGACAGGGATGCCCTCTCTCCCCGGCGCTATTCGCTTTAGCCATGTAGCCTCTGACAGAAGACATTAGAACAAATCAGAACATTACTGGATTATCCAACCTAGGCGACCAATACAAGGTAAGCCTGTTCGCAGACGACCTCCTTTTGGCTATTACCAACCCTCATACAACGATTCCCAATCTCCTTTCACTGCTTCATATATTTGAGGACATCTCAGGACTTAAAATCAATATAGATAAAGCGGAGGCACGCTTTATTAATACTAGTAAAGCTGTACAAGATACTATCACTTCCCAATTTAAATCTGCAAAGAGGGATAATTACCTAACCTACTTGGGAATTAATATTACAACAAATAGAACGACCCTTTTTAAGTGGAACTTATCCAGAATCTCCATACTGACTTATCTAGATGGGCATCACTGAATCTATCTTGGCTAGGTAGGATTCATACAATAAAAATGGTGACTCTTCCACGGTTCCTATACCTTTTTAGATCCCTCCCAATACCGATTTCAGCTAAAACATTTTCTAGCCTTCACGCTACAATCTCTAAATTTGTATGGCAGAACAAAAGGGCAAGAATCCCTCAAAAATTAATGTTCTTCCATAGGAGACATGGAGGAGTTTCGCTCCCAAATCTCTCTCTATACTACAAAGCTGCACAAATAGCACAAGTAACAAATATTTGCGCCCAAAATAACAAACCAAGGTGGGTCCACTTTGAGTCACATCTCATTAGGCCTGGTAGAGAAAGCGGCTTAATGTGGTCTACAGGAAAAATCCCCAAAAAACTCTTTATAACAGCATCTTATACAGCTCACTCCTTCAATTTATGGAGAAGAGTTAGATTCAAATATTCATTGCAATCTGATCCCTCACCTTTGACCTCTATATTAGGTAACCGGATGTTCACTCCAGGTCTCAATTCACATTTGTTCGCATGGTGGATATTAAGGGGAATTACCACAATAAAACACCTATGTAATCCTTTCAATGTTCTGATGGATAGAGCAGAATTCATAAGGAAGTTTGAACCCCCGATTAGAGAAACAATGCACATCAATCAAGTTTTACACTTTGCTGGTAGTCTAACCTATGGTAGACGCCCAGTTCCTGTCTCCAGTTTTGAACAAAAGTGCCTTTTCGATCCAATGGGTAGAGGGACGATATCACTGCTTTATTCAATTACAAACCCACCCCATGATCAGGAGAAATTAAGATTCATGAGACAGTGGGAGGAGTTGGGTGTCGAGCTGCCGGTGGAGGCTTGGAGGAGGTGCTGCGATACGCTGTCCAAGGGCAGTCATCAATCCTCATTAGTAGAGACCTCGGTCAAAGTCCTTCACAGGACCTATCTGGTACCAACTAAACTCCATAGCATATTCCCGAATGCCTCAAACTTATGCTTTCGAGGATGTAACTTACCCAGGGATATGAAACACATATGGTGGACATACCCAGTGGTATCCAATTTATGCCAAAAGATAAATCTTCTAGTAGACCAATTGGCTGGGAGAAAAACCAGTCTGGACGCCGCTGTTTTTCTCCTTGGGGCGAGACACCCGACTCGTCCTAAAAGTCTATTTAAGTTGGTTACTTTCCTCTTTATGGCTACTAAAATACACATTGCTTCGAAGTGGAGGTCCCCCACGTTGTCGCTACATTTGGTTAAGGAAAGGATGAATAAAATCATGCTTTATGAACGCATTGAGGCTACCAGAAATGATATGTGGGATCAGTTTTTTAAGATATGGAGCCCATGGATGGACCTGCAGCCTAATCTCCTCTTGAGTCAGACTCTGCGTCTGTCCCCATAGTGGGTTGAACCTGTGTGGACAATGATCGATATAAATTAAAGTGTAAATACAGTTCCCCTTTCCCCTAATGTTTCTTCCCTATGTTGTCTTTGTATTGTCTTCCCCTACGTCCATAATAAGTTTGTGTTCTTACATTTCTCAGTTATAGACTCCCCTGTGAGGGAGCACATTCACATTTAAATTTTGTTCCGTAATTGATGAAGTTGAAATTTCAATAAAAAAATTTTTTTAAACTAAAATATTAGACCGTCTTGTTAGGATAGTGGCCACAGGGATCAGACATGGAGGTAGAGCAGAAAGCGGTTACAGTTCACACTCACTATACCAGTAATCCCCAACTCCAGTCCTAAAGAGCCACCGAGAAGACATGCTTCACAGGTTTCCTTAGAATTGCACCAGTTAGTGCCTCACCTGCACAGGCAATAATCCCATCACCTTGGCTGTTGTGCGGCTCGGACTTATATATAACCACAAGTCAGTTCAGATAAATAGTTCAGTTGCAAATCTTTATTCACTACATAGTGGAAGGTGTCAAAAACAATAAAAAAAAAAAAATAAAAAAAAATGGATTAATGTAAATCACAGTTAAGATCCCATGGAGTTGTGGAGTTGGAATGATGCCCAAAATCAAAATGGAAAATGAAGTTTACAGGCTGACCCAATTTCAGTGGAAATGCCTCAAGGCAAGAAAACGATGCTCAGTAGTGCGTGTGGCCTCCACGTGCCTGTATGACCTCCCTACAATGCCTGGGCATGCTCCTAATAAGGCGGTGGGTGGTCTCCTGGGGGGGGGGGGGGGGGGAAGATCTCCCAGACCTGGACTAAAGCATCCGCCAACTCCTGGACAGTCCGTGGTGCAATGTTACGTTGGTGGATGATGCGAGACATGATGTCCTAGATGTGTTCAATCGGATTCAGGTCAGGGGAACGGGCGGGCCAGTCAACACTTCCTGCCATGGTTTAAGAGGAAAAACCGTGCTTTCCGCAGCAAGATCATTTTCATGCACGATAATGCACCGTCTCATGCTGCAAAAAACACATCTGCATCTCTGGCTGCTACGGGCATAAAAGAGGACAAACTTATGATGTGGCCACGATCTTCCCCTGACCTCAACCCCATTGAGAACCTCTGGAGCATCAACAAAAGGAGTGTCTATGATGGCAGGAGGCAGTTCACATCTAAACAACAGCTCTGGGAGGGTATTCTGTTCACAAGCAAAACAATTGAAGCAGAAACCATCCAAAAACTGACAAATTCAACGGACAAGAGAGTGCAGAAGCTTCTTTCGAACAAGGGGTCCTATGTGCAAATGTAACATCACCTAGAATAAAGTTTTCACATTTTGTAATAAGCTGATAATTATCAAAATTAAATTAAATAAAAAAAGGTTGAAAACTCTGCGGTGCATAATAATTTGCAACATGCATTTTTGAGTGTTTATTTATTTTTAAAAGATACTGTTTTCATAGGCAGTTTGTTCCAAAACATTGCAATTATACTAGAATAGTAGATGACTGGAAAACAACAATGACTGCAATTCAGATAGGCAATTTAGAGAAAATATGAGGACATATTATTTGCATAATAATTTGGAACACAAGTGTATATAGTTACATAGTTATTAAGGTTGAAGGAAGACTAAGTCCATCTAGTTCAACCCATAGCCTAACCTAACATGCCCTAACATGTTGATCCAGAGGAAGGCAAAAAAAAACCATGTGGCAAAGAGTAAAAGCTTAGTCACACTAAACAACTTACCAACGATACGACCTGGCCGTGATCGTTGGCAAGCCGTTGTGTGGTCGCTGGGGAGCTGTCACACAGACAGCTCTCTCCAGCGACCAACGATCAGGGGAGCGACTTCGGCATCGTTGAAACGGTCTTCAATGATGCCGAAGTCCCCCTGCAGCACCCGGGTAACCATCGGGTTACTAAGTGCAGGGCCGCGCTTAGTAACCCGATATTTACCCTGGTTACCATTGTAAAAGAATTTTAAAAAAACAAAAAACACCACTATATACTCACATTCTGATGTCTGTCACGTCCCCTGGCGTCCACAGGCCGTAAAGCAGAGCACACGCTGTTACTGCCGGCGCTGACAGTCAGTGCAGGGAAGCTCTCGGCCAGAGCACGTGCATTAGCAGCGCTCCTGCCGAAAGCAGTTTCAACCATGTGTACACCGGGGACGTGACAGACCTCAGAATGTGAGTATGTACTGTTTTTTTGTTTTTGTTTTTGTTGTTTTTTTACTTTTACAATGGTAACCAGGGTAAATATCGGGTTACTAAGCGCGGCCCTGCGCTTAGTAACCCGACATTTACCCTGGTTACAAATGAACACATCGCTGGATCGGCGTCACACACGCCGATCCAGTGATGACAGCGGGTGATCAGCGACCAAAAAAATGGTCCTGATCATTCCCCAACGACCAACGATCTCCCAGCAGGGGCCTGATCGTTGGTCGCTGTCACACAACGAGATAGTTAGCGGGATTGTTGCTACGTCACCAAAAGCGTGATGTTGCAACGATATCGTTAACGATATCGTTATGTGTGACTCCAGCTTAAGCTCCACATTAGGGAAAAAAGAAATTCCTTCACGACTCAACATACGACAGTCAGACTAGTTCCCTGGATCAATGCCCTATCAAGGAATCTAGTATATATACCCTGCAACATTATACTTTTCAAGAAAGGCATCCAATCTCCTCTTAAAATTTAAGTAATGAATTACTCATTACAACATCATACGGCAGAGAGTTCCATAGTCTCACTGCTCTTACAGTAAAGAATCCGCGTCTGTTATTATGCTTAAACCTTCTTTCCTCCAGACGTGGAGGATGCCCCCTTGTCCCGGTCTCAGGTCTATGATTAAAAAGATCAGAAAGGTCTTTGTACTGTCCCCTCATATATTTATACATTAAAATAAGATCACCCCTTAGTCTTCGTTTTTCCAAACTAAATAGCCACAAGTGTAATAACCTATCTTGGTATTGCAGACCCCCAAGTCCTCTAATAACATTGGTCGCTCTTCTCTGCACCCGCTCTAGTTCAGCTATGTCTTTCTTATACACCGGAGACCAGAACTGTGCACAGTATTCTAAGTGTGGTCGAACTAGTGACTTGTACAGAGGTAAAATTACGTTCTCCTCATGAGCATCTATGCCCCTTTTAATGCAGTATATAATGCAATATAATTGTCTATGGGTCACTTCCGTCTTTCTGTCACGGATATTCATTGGTCGCTGCCTCTGTCTGTCAAGGAAATCCAAAATCGCTGATTGGTCGTGGCAAAACAATCAGCGACGGGCACAGTCCGGAAGAAAATTACCGCTCCTTACTCCCCGCAGTCACTGCCCGGCGCCCGCATACTCCCCTCCAGCCACCGCTAACACAGGGTTAATGCCGGCGGTAATGGACCGCGTTATGCTGTGGGTAACGCACTCGGTTACCGCCGCTATTAACCCTGAGTGTCCCCAACTTCTTACTATTGATGCTGCCTATGCGGCATCAATAGTAAAAAATCTAATGTTAAAAATAATAAAAAACCTGCTATACTCACCCTCCGTTGTCCGCAGAGCCGGCCGCCATCTTCCGTTCCCGGCGATGCATTGCGTAATTACCCAGAAGACTTAGTGGCCTTGCGAGACCGCTAAGTCATCTGGGAAATTTCGCAATGCATCCTGGGAACGTTAGATCGTGGCAGCCGCGCGCTACAAGGGGCCCTCGGATCCAAAGGGGAGTATGTTTATTTTTTAACCTGTGACATACGTGGATGGGCAATACACTACGTGGCTGGGAAATATACTACGTGGACATGCATATTCTAGAATACCCGATGCGTTAGAATCAGGCCACCATCTAGTACATACATATCACTGCACAACATATTCTTGGTGCTGAGTGGTTTCGTAACAGGTGGGTTTTCAGGTTTCTTTTGAAGGATGCAAAAGTAGTGGATAACCAGATGTGTTGGGGTACTGAATTCCAGAGGATGTATATGAGAAAACTCACTCTGAGGTCAGGACAGGATAATAATAATTATTATTATTTTTATTATTATTATTATTATATAGCGCCAACATATTCCACAGTGCTTTACAAATTATAGAGGGGATTTGTACAGACAATAGACATTACAGCATAACAAAAGTCACAGTTCAAAATGGATACTAAGAGGAGTGAGGGCCCTGCTCGCAAGCTTATATAGACTGAGGAAAAAGGGGAGACCCGAGAGGTGGATGGTAATTGCTTTCGTTGTTCGGACCAGCCATAGTGTAAGGATCGGGTGTTCATGTAAAGCTGCATGAACTAGTTAACAGCCCAAGTATGTAACAGTACAGACAGAGGCCATTAACTGTATAAAGTGCATGAGAACATGATGCGAGGAACCTGATTATTGTTTAAGTTTTGAATGGGCCAAACAGGGATAGTTAGGTTAATGCGTTGAGGCGGTAGGCCAATCTGAACAAACGAGTTTTTAGGGCACACTTAGATCTGTGGGGAGTAATTGTATTAACCTGGGTAGTGCATTCCAAAGAATTGGTGCAGCACGTAAAAAGTCTTGGAGATGGGAATGGGAGGTTCTGATTATTGAGGATGCTAACCTCAGGTCAATAGCAGAACGGAGAGCACGGGTAGGGTGGTAGACTGAGACCAGAGAGGAGATGTAGGGTGGTGCTGAGCCATGGAGTGCTTTGTGGATGATGGTAATAGTTTTCTACTGGATTCTGGAGTGGATGGGTAGCCAGTGTAATGACTGGCACAATGTAGAGGCATCAGTGTAACGGTAGATTAGTAGAGGGAGGGAACACGAGTTCAGTTTG